>NW_022262631.1:310105-330105 GCF_002021735.2 Oncorhynchus kisutch | reverse complement strand
AATGCATGACTTTAAGTACAAATTCAGGTCTAAGGTGGGATATTATGATTCGGCCCATGGCTTGGTTATTTCAGGGAGTCTTATGTGACCCCCCCTGGGCTGACCTCAAGATGTGAATGTAGGCCAAAACACCACGCTGATCCTCAACACGGGGAGACCCACAGAGGTGTATGCTAAGCCCCTTCCTGTACTCCCAAGACTGGGTGAACAGGGAGTTTGCTGACGAACAACAGTAATGGGCCTGATTGTTAACTTGGGGCGGCAGGGTAGCCTAGTGGTTAGAGTGTTGGACTAGTAACCGGAAATCCCCGAGCTGACAAGGTACAAATCTGTCGTTCTGCCCCTGAACAGGGGCAGGGAGGAGGGAGGAGGTGATGAGACAGCCTACAGGGAAGAGGTGATGAGACAGCCTACAGGGAGGAGGTGAGGAGACAGCCAACAGGGAGGAGGTGAGGAGACGGCCTACAGGGAGGAAGTGAGAGTCCTGGTGGAGTGGTCCCAGGAAAATAACTAAAACCCTCACAGGGCTGGTATGGCAATCGCACTTTCTCCAGAGGGTGGTGCAGTCAGCCCAACGCATCACCGGCCAGCCGAGTCACGGCCTGTTCACCCCTTCTACCATCCAGAAGGCGAGGTCAGTACAGGTACATCATTGCCAGGACCGAGAGACTGACAAACATCTTCTATCTCCAGGCCATCAGACTGTTAAACAGTCCCCGCTTACCGGCCTCCGCCCAGCACCCTGCCCTGAACCTTAGTCACTGTTACTATCTGGTTACCACCCAGTACCCTGCCCTGAACCTTAGTCACTGTTACTATCCGGTTACCACCCAGTACCCTGCCCTGAACCTTAGTCACTGTTCCTATCTGGTTATCACCCAGTACCCTGCCCTGAACCTGTTACTATCCGGTTACCACACAGTACCCTGCCCTGAACCTTAGTCACTGTTACTATGGTTACCACCCAGTACCCTGCCCTGAACCTTAGTCACTGTTCCTATGGTTACCACCAGTATCCTGCCCTGAACCTTAGTCACTGTTACTATCCGGTTACCACCCAGTACCCTGCCCTGAACCTTAGTCACTGTTCCTATCCAGTTACCACCCAGTACCCTGCCCTGAACCTTAGTCACTGTTCCTATGGTTACCACCCAGTACCCTGCCCTGAACCTTAGTCACTGTTCCTATGGTTACCCCCCAGTACCCTGCCCTGAACCTTAGTCACTGTTCTTATCCGGTTACCACCCAGTACCCTGCCCTGAACCTTAGTCACTGTTCCTATCCAGTTACCACCCAGTACCCTGCCCTGAACCTTAGTCACTGTTACTATCCGGTTACCACCCAGTACCCTGCCCTGAACCTTAGTCACTGTTCCTATCCAGTTACCACCCAGTACCCTGCCCTGAACCTTAGTCACTGTTACTATCCGGTTACCACCCAGTACCCTGCCCTGAACCTTAGTCACTGTTACAATCTGGTTACCACCCAGTACCCTGACCCTGAACCTTAGTCACTGTTACTATCCGGTTACCACCCAGTACCCTGCCTTGAACCTTAGTCACTGTTCCTATCCAGTTACCACCCAGTACCCTGCCTTGAACCTTAGTCACTGTTACCACTGACTTCAACTGTATATATATATATATATATATACACATACACTGGGTGTACAAAACATTAGGAACAACTTATCTTTGAAATGACATAGACTGACCAGGTGAATCCAGGTGAAAGCTATAATCTCTTATTGATGCCTCTTGGTAAATCCACTTCAATCAGTGTAGATGAAGGGGAGGCTAAAGAAGGGTTTTTAAGCCTTGAGACAATTGAGACATGGATTGAATCACTTTGTATGACCCCCATTTAGCCCACTGCAGTAAAAGCTTGCTTTGGTTGGACCCCAGGAAGAGTAGCTGTTGTCTAACAGGAACTATTGGGGATCCTTAATAAATACACATACAAAACTCAACCCCAGAAGAGTAGCTGTTGTCTAACAGGAACTATTGGGGATCCTTAATAAATACACAACTCAACCCCAGGAAGAGTAGCTGTTGTCTAACAGGAACTATTGGGGATCCTTAATAAATACACATACAAAACTCAACCCCAGGAAGAGTAGCTGTTGTCTAACAGGGACTATTGGGGATCCTTAATAAATACACAACTCAACCCCAGGAAGAGTAGCTGTTGTCTCACAGGAACTATTGGGGATCCTTAATAAATACACATACAAAACTCAACCCCAGGAAGAGTAGCTGTTGTCTCACAGGAACTATTGGGGATCCTTAATAAATACACATACAAAACTCAACCCCAGGAAGAGTAGCTGTTGTCTCACAGGAACTATTGGGGATCCTTAATAAATATCAAGACAAAACTCAACCCCAGGAAGAGTAGCTGTTGTCTTACAGGAACTATTGGGGATCCTTAATAAATACACATACAAAACTCAACCCCAGGAAGAGTAGCTGTTGTCTAACAGGAACTATTGGGGATCCTTAATAAATACACAACTCAACCCCAGGAAGAGTAGCTGTTGTCTCACAGGAACTATTGGGGATCCTTAATAAATACACATACAAAACTCAACCCCAGGAAGAGTAGCTGTTGTCTAACAGGAACTATTGGGGATCCTTAATAAATACACAACTCAACCCCAGGAAGAGTAGCTGTTGTCTAACAGGAACTATTGGGGATCCTTAATAAATACAAATACAAAACTCAATACTAGAAAGTTGTTCTTGAAACATCTACAGGATCGGTGCCCCACCTCGCCCCCCCCCCCCCCCCCCACCAGACATTTCCCAGGACAGAGACACAGCTGATATTGTCAGAAAGCTTAAATTCTCGTTCAATTCACTGTCCAATTTACAGTAGCTATTGCAGTGAAAGAACACAATTCTATTGTTTAAGGAGATAGAGAACAGTTATGAACTTGAACATGTATTAATTAACCAATTAGGCACCTTTGACCAGTCTTGATACATCCATTTTGAACAGTTGTGCAATGGTTCATTGGATCAGTCTAAATCCTTTTTGCAAATACACTGCTGATATCTAGTCGTGCCCTATGTAGTGAATACGGTGCCATTTTCGACAAAGCCTCAGTGTTATGGGGCGCGACAGACGTCATTAGTAAGAGCCGACAGGATGTACCCCCTTGGCAGTATGAGTCAGGACTGAGTTGCTAGATGACTACTGCCACTTTACTGCCCTGTGTGATGACAGGCAGATCCCCAGACCCTCGCGAAAGGGAATGAGGCCCAGTGCTCAGTCCTAAATGACACCCCGTGTCCTATGTAGAACGCTTCCTTTGACCAGTGCCCATAGAGCTAGTAGTACACCGTGTCAGGAATAGGAGGCCATTTTGGGACTCAGTCCCAGTCAACCACTGCTCCACTAGTCATCTCCCTTTTATGTAACATAATTGGTTCCGAGAAGGAAAATCTACTTCCTTGTACTAGTCATGCCTCTCATATCCATGGAGATAGGAAGGTACAGGTGAAAGCTAAGGGTAGACGGGGTAGACGGGGGGGGAGTTCTGGGGAAGCAGGGGGAGATAGGAGGGAGATAGTGGGAGACAGGGGGGAGATGGTAGGAGACAGGGGGAGATAGTGGGAGACAGGGGGGAGACAGGAGGGAGATAGGGGGGAGACAGGAGGGAGATGGTAGGAGACAGGGGGGAGACAGGAGGGAGACAGGGGGGAGACAGCAGGGAGACAGGGGGAGACAGCAGGGAGACAGGGGGGGACAGCAGGGAGACAGGGGGGAGACAGGAGGGAGACAGGGGGAGACAGCAGGGAGACAGGGGGAGACAGCAGGGAGATAGGGGGAGACAGCAGGGAGACAGGGGGAGACAGCAGGGAGAC
Source organism: Oncorhynchus kisutch (assembly GCF_002021735.2). Classification (NCBI taxonomy): domain Eukaryota; kingdom Metazoa; phylum Chordata; class Actinopteri; order Salmoniformes; family Salmonidae; genus Oncorhynchus; species Oncorhynchus kisutch. The sequence goes on along the minus strand of NW_022262631.1, from coordinate 326,236 downwards.
AGGGGGAGACAGCAGGGAGACAGGGGGAGACAGCAGGGAGACAGGGGGAGACAGGGGGGGACAGCAGGGACACAGGGGGGAGACAGGAGGGAGACAGGGTGGAGATAGCAGGGAGACAGGGGGATACAGCAGGGAGACAGGGGGGAGATAGCAGGGAGACAGGGGGAGACAGCAGGGAGACAGGGGGGAGACAGCAGGGAGACAGGGGGAGACAGCAGGGAGACAGGGGGAGACAGCAGCGAGACAGGGGGGAGACAGCAGGGCGACAGGGGGGAGATAGCAGGGAGACAGGGGGGAGACAGGGGGAGACAGCAGGGAGACAGGGGGGAGACAGCAGGGAGACAGGGGGAGACAGCAGGGAGACAGGGGGGAGATAGCAGGGAGACAGGGGGAGACAGCAGGGAGACAGGGGGAGACAGCAGGGAGACAGGGGGAGACAGGGGGGGACAGCAGGGAGACAGGGGGGAGACAGGAGGGAGACAGGGGGGAGATAGCAAGGAGACAGGGGGAGACAGCAGGGAGACAGGGGGGAGACAGCAGGGAGACAGGGGGGAGACAGCAGGGAGACAGGGGGGGACAGCAGGGAGACAGGAGGGAGACAGGGGGGGACAGCAGGGAGACAGGGGGGAGACAGGAGGGAGACAGGGGGAGACAGGGGGGAGACAGCAGGGAGACAGGGGGAGGCCGCGGGAGGGGGGAGGGGAGGCCGTGGGAGGGGGGAGGGGAGGCAGGGGAAAGGCTGCTCCTGGGAGCACTTACAGTACGGCCGCCCATGGAGGGCCCTTAATGGCCTCCCAGCTGCCTCTGATTGTTACTTAAGCAAACTGCAGGGGAGTGCAACTGTGTGATTCAGAGGGCTCAATGGGCTCTGTGGGTCGTGTCTCCAATCAGGCGAGGGGAGCAGTGTCGCGCCAGGGGTTTGTATTAGATTACTGTGTAATAAACGTCTCCATCCCAAATGACACCCTAATCCCTATATGGTTCACTACCAGTGCCCATCGGGCTCTGGTCAAAAGTAGTGCAGTACAGATGTAGGATATTAATTTGAGCCAGGTTGCTACAGAAGGGGAATATAATCATGCAGCAAGAGAAAATGTGAACTATTATGTGGATTATAATTACTGGACATTGTTGAAAGGGGTTGATGCATTTTTCTTAAAAGAAAAATCAAGTCTGAAATGTCAATGTGGAAATGACAAACTTCAAAAGGCTATTTTGTTTTGGCGAAAACACGACCCTGCCAAGAAGCACCGGTTCTTGACACACAGCTCGCTCAACCTGGAAGCGGCAACACCAGCTGGTACCCAGCCCACCACAAGGAGTCGCTAGAGAGCAAGCTATATACAGGTTAAATACAGGTTATATATAGGATATATATAGGTTATATATACATCTGTACAGAAGGCAGGAATATCAGGGTTCTCTGGCTGCTTGGAACATTCCAGCATGATCTGGCACCAGATCCAAATGGCCAAGGTGGAGAAAAGGGACCTCCATGTAGTCTTTCTCGACCTCGCCAATGCATTTGGCTCTGTGCCCCATGAACTCCTGTGGTCTGCCTTCAGATTTTTCCACATACCGGACACCATCACAACCCTGGTGAAGTCGTACTTCCAGGATCTGCAGTTCTGCTTCACCACCTCAGAGTTCACCACCTCATGGCAGTGCCTGAATGTAGGTATAATGGCAGGATGTACCATTTCTCCGTTGGCATTCATAATGGCAATGGAGGTTATCATCAGATCCTCAAAATGGGTTGCTGGTGGACAGCGAGTCGACTCTGGTTTCCGCCTCCCTCCACTCAGAGCCTACATGGACGACATTACAACATTGACCACCACTGTCCCATGCACCAGGAGACTGCTCAGAAAACTCGAGGAGAACATCAGGGCCCGTATGAAGATTAAACCATCCAAGTCACGCAGCATCTCGATTGTGAAGGGAGTACTCTCTGACCTGAAATTCTTCATCGGAGATGACCAAATCCCAACAGTGTCTGAGCAGCCGGTAAAAAGCCTTGGAAGGTGGTATGATGCAAGCCTGAAGGACAAAGACCAGGTGCAACAGCTGCGCAAAGACATCAGTAGTAGCCTACAGTCCATCGACAACACCCAGCTACCTGGAAAGTTAAAGGCCTGGTGTCTGCAGTTTGGTCTCCTACCCCGGGTGTTGTGGCCCTTAGCAGTGTATGAGGTTCCAATCTCAACAGTGGAGAAGATGGAAAGAGGAGTCACAGGCTACTTAAAGAAGTGGCTCGGAGTTCCACGATGCCTTACCACCATCGGCCTCTATGGAGATGGTGTCCTCAAGCTGCCCCTCACCAGTCTAACAGAGGAATTCAAGTGTTCAAAAACCAGGCTCCAGATGACACTGAATGAATCTCGAGACCCAGTGGTGAGCAACAACGCGCCGACCTTGGCAACTGGGCGCAAATGGAGGCCAGGAAAAGCAGTCCAGGAGGCAACAGCAGCCCTCAGACATGCTGACATTGTGGGTCATGTTCAGCAAGGGAGAGGAGGCCTTGGGCTAACTAGCCGTGCTGCTTGGAGTAAGGCCACTGCACCAGAGCGGCGGAAGATGGTAGTGCAGGAAGTACGCCATCAGGAGGAGGCTGCAAGGTGGGCCAAGGCAGTCTCTCTTGCCAAACAGGGACAGTGGACTCGATGGGACAGTGTGGAGAAGAGGAAGATCAGCTGAAAGGATCTGTGGGCCATGGAAGCGAGGCGGTTGAGCTTTTCCATCAGAGCAACATATGACGTCCTTCCAACTCCAGTTAATCTTCACCAATGGTATGGTGAAGATCCGGACTGTGCCCTCTGTTCCATGCCAGCCAACCTCAGGCACATTCTCACGGGGTGTAAAACAAGCCTCACCCAAGGACACTACACTTGGCGTCACAACCAAGTCCTTAAAAACCTTGCGTCCGCCCTGGAGGACAAGCGAGCTGCCACCAACTCCCTACCACCCCCAGCAGCATCACACCCCTTACGGACAAACTTTGTCCGCGAAGGGGCTAAACCACCGAAGCGCGGCTCGACACCATTAGAGCGAGACCAGCTGCGCTTGGCCCGCGACTGGAAAATGCTAGCTGACATTGGCCGGCAACTTGTGTTTCCTCCGGAGATCGCAACCACCACCCTAAGACCTGACATGGTGCTCTGGTCCCGTTCGCTCAAGAAGGTCTTCATCATTGAGCTCACAGTACCCTGGGAGGACTCAGTAGATGAGGCTTATGAGCGAAAGCATCTGCGCTATGCCGATCTAGCTGCCGAAGCACGGCATCATGGCTGGAACACAGAAGTCCGACCAGTGGAGGTGGGCTGCAGAGGTTTTGTGGCAACATCTACAACCAGACTGCTTAGAGACCTTGGAATTAAGGGCCAGAGCCAGCGTTCGGCAATCAAAGCTGTATCGGAGGCGGCAGAAGGCAGCAGTCAGTGGCTCTGGATGAAGAGGAAAGACCCCAGCTGGGCCCCGAAGTGAGAGGGCCAGGAGGTATGCGGTCAACAATGCTTGACTCAGGGAGGAGGACGCCCCTGCCATGCATAGTCCCATGGGATGTTGGCTATCATCAACAAGGCAACTCCTATGACTAATTGGGAATGGGACGCAAGCGTAGGATTGATCACCCTGTCGCTGGCCGCCTTTGGGGAGGGTGTATAGTGTGAAAGGCCGAAACACCCTAGGAACCAAAGGTACACTACTGACGATGCGCTCCCCAAATTTCACCAGGCTCACTGTTCATTAACTCTTGGAAGTGCTTGCACAAAGGATAGTAACATCTCATCCCGTGTTCTTGGAATCTGATATATATAGGTTATATATAGGTTATATATAGGTTATATATAGGATATATATAGGTTATATATAGGATATATATAGGATATATATAGGTTATATATAGGATATATATAGGATATATATAGGTTATATATAGGATATATAGGTTATATATAGGATTATATATAGGATATATATAGGATATATAGGTTATAAATAGGATTATATATAGGTTATATATAGGTTATAAATAGGATTATATATAGGTTATATATAGGTTATATATAGGATTATATATAGGTTATATATAGGTTATAAATAGGATTATATATAGGTTATATATAGGTTATAAATAGGATTATATATAGGTTATATATAGGTTATAAATAGGATTATATATAGGTTATATATAGGTTATAAATAGGATTATATATAGGTTATATATAGGTTATATATAGGATTATATATAGGATTATATATAGGATTATATATAGGATTATATATAGGTTATATATAGGATATATATAGGATTATATATAGGATATATATAGGATTATATATAGGTTATATATAGGTTATATATAGGTTAAATATAGAATATACATTGGAAATATAGGGTATATATATATATATAAGGTTAATTATAGGATCTATAATATATATATACAGGTTAATTATAGGTTAAATATAGAATATATATAGGTTATATATAGGTTATATATAGGTTATATAGAGGTTATATATAGGTTATATATAGGTTATATATAGGTTAAATATAGAATATATATAGGTTATATATAGGTTATATATAGGTTATATATAGGTTAAATATAGAATATATATAGGTTATATATAGGTTATATATAGGTTATATATAGGTTAAATATAGAATATATATAGGTTATATATAGGTTATATATAGGTTATATATAGGTTATATATAGGTTATATATAGGTTATTGTCACGTTCTGACCATTGTTCGTATGTGTTTTCCTTGTTTTAGTGTTGGTCAGGACGTGAGCTGGGTGGGCATTCTATGTTGTGTGTCTGGTTTGTCTATTTCTATGTTTGGCCTGATATGGTTCTCAATCAGAGGCAGGTGTTAGTCATTGTCTCTGATTGGGAACCATATTTAGGTAGCCTGTTTTGTGTTGGGTTTTGTGGGTGATTGTTCCTGTCTCTGTGTTTTCACCAGATAGGACTGTTTCGGTTTTCGTTATGTTTCCACGTTTGTTGTTTTTGTAGTTTTTGGAAAAGCTGACCACGACTCCATTTTGTTGATCCCTGCCTACAGACAGAAACTAAAACAAGAGGCTCCCACGCTGAGGTCTGTCCAACGCTGGTCCGACCAAGCTGACTCCACACTCCAAGACTGCTTCCATCACGTGGACTGGGAGATGTTTCTTATTGCGTCAGATAACAACATTGACGAATACGCTGATTCGGTGTGCGAGTTCATTAGAACGTGCGTTGAAGATGTCGTTCCCATAGCAACGATTAAAACATTCCCTAACCAGAAACCGTGGATTGATGGCAGCATTCGTGTGAAACTGAAAGCGCGAACCACTGCTTTTAATCAGGGCAAGGTGTCTGGTAACATGACCGAATACAACAGTGCAGCTATTCCCTCCGCAAGGCTATCAAACAAGCTAAGCGCCAGTACAGAGACAAAGTAGAATCTCAATTAAACGGCTCAGACACAAGAGGCATGTGGCAGGGTCAAGAGGCATCCGTCAATCACGGACTACAGGAAGAAATCCAGCCCAGTCACGGACCAGGATGTCTTGCTCCCAGGCAGACTAAATAACTTTTTTGCCCGCTTTGAGGACAATACAGTGCCACGGCCTGCAACGAAAACATGCGGTCTCTCCTTCACTGCAGCCGAGGTGAGTAAGACATTTAAACGTGTTAACCCTCGCAAGGCTGCAGGCCCAGACGGCATCCCCAGCCGCGCCCTCAGAGCATGCGCAGACCAGCTGGCCGGTGTGTTTACGGACATATTCAATCAATCCCTATACCAGTCTGCTGTTCCCACATGCTTCAAGAGGGCCACCATTGTTCCTGTTCCCAAGAAAGCTAAGGTAACTGAGCTAAACGACTACCGCCCCGTAGCACTCACATCCGTCATCATGAAGTGCTTTGAGAGACTAGTCAAGGACCATATCACCTCCACCCTACCTGACACCCTTGACCCACTCCAATTTGCTTACCGCCCAAATAGGTCCACAGACGATGCAATCTCAACCACACTGCACACTGCCCTAACCCATCTGGACAAGAGGAATACCTATGTGAGAATGCTGTTCATCGACTACAGCTCGGCATTCAACACCATAGTACCCTCCAAGCTCGTCATCAAGCTCGAGAACCTGGGTCTCGACCCCGCCCTGTGCAACTGGGTACTGGACTTCCTGACGGGCCACCCCCAGGTGGTGAGGGTAGGCAACAACATCTCCTCCCCGCTGATCCTCAACACTGGGGCCCCACAAGGGTGCGTTCTGAGCCCTCTCCTGTACTCCCTGTTCACCCACGACTGCGTGGCCACGCACGCCTCCAACTCAATCATCAAGTTTGCGGACGACACAACAGTGGTAGGCTTGATTACCAACAACGACGAGACGGCCTACAGGGAGGAGGTGAGGGCCCTCGGAGTGTGGTGTCAGGAAAATAACCTCACACTCAACGTCAACAAAACTAAGGAGATGATTGTGGACTTCAGGAAACAGCAGAGGGAACACCCCCTATCCACATCGATGGAACAGTAGTGGAGAGGGTAGCAAGTTTTAAGTTCCTCGGCATACACATCACAGACAAACTGAATTGGTCCACTCACACAGACAGCACCGTGAAGAAGGCGCAGCAGCGCCTCTTCAACCTCAGGAGGCTGAAGAAATTCGGCTTGTCACCAAAAGCACTCACAAACTTCTACAGATGCACAATCGAGAGCATCCTGGCGGGCTGTATCACCGCCTGGTATGGCAACTGCACCGCCCTCAACCTCAAGGCTCTCCAGAGGGTAGTGAGGTCTGCACAACGCATCACCGGGGGCAAACTACCTGCCCTCCAGGACACCTACACCACCCGATGCTACAGGAAGGCCATAAAGATCATCAAGGACATCAACCACCCGAGCCACTGCCTGTTCACCCCGCTGTCATCCAGAAGGCGAGGTCAGTACAGGTGCATCAAAGCTGGGACCGAGAGACTGAAAAACAGCTTCTATCTCAAGGCCTTCAGACTGTTAAACAGCCACCACTAACATTGAGTGGCTGCTGCCAACACACTGTCAATGACACTGACTCAACTCCAGCCACTTTAATAATGGGAATTGATGGGAAATGATGTAAATATATCACTAGCCACTTTAAACAATGCTACCTTATATAATGTTACTTACCCTACATGATTCATCTCATATGCATACGTATATACTGTACTCTATATCATCGACTGCATCCTTATGTAATACATGTATCACTAGCCATTTTAACTATGCCACTTTGTTTACATACTCATCTCATATGTTTTACTGTAATCGATGTCATCTACTGTATCTTGCCTATGCTGCTCTGTACCATCACTCATTCATATATCCTTATGTACATATTCTTTATCCCCTTACACTGTGTATAAGACAGTAGTTTTTTGGAATTGTTAGTTAGATTACTTGTTGGTTATTACTGCATTGTCGGAACTAGAAGCACAAGCATTTCGCTACACTCGAATTAACATCTGCTAACCATGTGTATGTGACAAATAAAATTTGATTTGATTTGATTTGATATTGATTCGTGTTTTACGTTTGTTGATTAAACATGGATCACAATCTACACGCCGCATTTTGGTCCGACTCTCCTTCACCACAAGAGAACCGTTACAGTTATATATAGGTTAAATACAGGTTATATATAGGTTAAATACAGGTTATATATAGGTTAAATACAGGTTATATATAGGTTAAATACAGGTTATATATAGGTTAAATACAGGTTATATATAGGTTAAATACAGGTTATATATAGGTTAAATACAGGTTATATATAGGTTAAATACAGGTTATATATAGGTTAAATACAGGTTATATATAGGTTAAATACAGGTTATATATAGGTTAATACAGGTTATAATTAAATACAGGTTATATATAGGTTAAATACAGGTTATATATAGGTTAAATACAGGTTATATATAGGTTAAATACAGGTTATATATAGGTTAAATACAGGTTATATATAGGTTAAATACAGGTTATATATAGGTTAAATACAGGTTATATATAGGTTTATTCTAGGTTATATATAGGTTAAATACAGGTTATATATAGGTTAAATATAGAATATGTATAGGTTATATATAGGATATAATCAGTGTAATCATGTAATCAGGGACTAACCCTGTAGTATTAATTTAATCAGGGACTAACCCTGTAGTATTAATGTAATCAGGGACTAACCCTGTAGTATTAATGTAACCAGGGACTAACCCTGTATTATTAATTTAACCAGGGACTAACCCTGTAGTATTAATGTAACCAGGGACTAACCCTGTAGTATTAATTTAATCAGGGACTAACCCTGTAGTATTAATGTAATCAGGGACTAACCCTGTAGTATTAATGTAATCAGGGACTAACCCTGTAGTATTAATTTAATCAGGGACTAACCCTGTAGTATTAATTTAATCAGGGACTAACCCTGTAGTATTAAGGTAATCAGGGACTAACTCTAACCCTGTAGTATTAATGTAATCAGGGACTAACCCTAACCCTGTAGTATTAATGTAACCAGGGACTAACCCTGTAGTATTAATTTAATCAGGGACTAACCCTGTAGTATTAATGTAATCAGGGACTAACCCTGTAGTATTAATGTAATCAGGGACTAACCCTGTAGTATTAATTTAATCAGGGACTAACCCTAACCCTGTAGTATTAATTTAATCAGGGACTAACCCTGTAGTATTAATGTAATCAGGGACTAACCCTAACCCTGTAGTATTAATTTAATCAGGGACTAACCCTAACCCTGTAGTATTAATTTAATCAGGGACTAACCCTAACCCTGTAGTATTAATTTAATCAGGGACTAACCCTAACCCTGTAGTATTAATTTAATCAGGGACTAACCCTAACCCTGTAGTATTAATGTAATCAGGGACTAACCCTGTAGTATTAATTTAATCAGGGACTAACCCTGTAGTATTAATGTAATCAGGGACTAACCCTGTAGTATTAATTTAATCAGGGACTAACCCTGTAGTATTAATGTAATCAGGGACTAACCCTGTAGTATTAATGTAACCAGGGACTAACCCTGTAGTATTAATTTAATCAGGGACTAACCCTGTAGTATTAATTTAATCAGGGACTAACCCTGTAGTATTAATTTAATCAGGGACTAACCCTGTAGTATTAATTTAATCAGGGACTAACCCTAACCCTGTAGTATTAATGTAATCAGGGACTAACCCTGTAGTATTAATGTAATCAGGGACTAACCCTGTAGTATTAATTTAATCAGGGACTAACCCTAACCCTGTAGTATTAATGTAATCAGGGACTAACCCTGTAGTATTAATGTAATCAGGGACTAACCCTGTAGTATTAATGTAATCAGGGACTAACCCTAACCCTGTAGTATTAATGTAATCAGGGACTAACCCTAACCCTGTATTATTAATGTAACCAGGGACTAACCCTGTAGTATTAATTTAATCAGGGACTAACCCTGTAGTATTAATTTAATCAGGGACTAACCCTAAACCTGTAGTATTAATGTAACCAGGGACTAACCCTGTAGTATTAATTTAATCAGGGACTAACCCTGTAGTATTAATTTAATCAGGGACTAACCCTAACCCTGTAGTATTAATGTAACCAGGGACTAACCCTAACCCTGTAGTATTAATGTAATCAGGGACTAACTGTAACGACGTTCGTCTGTAGAAGGAGGAGCGGACCAAAATGCAGCGTGGTGGTTACTCATGTTCTTTAATGGAAAAATGAACTATACATGAAATAACTAAATATACAGAACAACAAACGGAACGTGAAAACCTATACAGCCTATCTTGTGACAACAAACACAGAGACAGGAACAATCACCCACGAAATTCTCAAAGAATATGGCTGCCTAAATATGGTTCCCAATCAGAGACAACGATAATCACCTGACTCTGATTGAGAACCGCCTCAGGCAGCCATAGACTATGCTAGACACCCCACAAAACCCCAAGACAAAAACGCACCACAATAACCCATGTCAAACCCTGGCCTGACCAAATAAATGAAGACACACATAATATACTTCGACCAGGGCGTGACACCAACCCTATTATTACCTATTATTAATATAATCAGGGACTAATCCTGACCCTTTTATCACCAGATACAATATATGCAGTATTAGCTTATTCTCTGTGAAGTGGTTCTGTTACACTGTGAAGTGTTTCTGTTACACTGTGAAGTGTTTCTGTTACACTGTGAAGTGTTTCTGTTACACTGTGAAGTGTTTTTCTTACACTGTGAAGTGTTTTTGTTACACTGTGAAGTGTTTCTGTTACACTGGGAAGTGTTTCTGTTACACTGTGAAGTGTTTCTGCTACACTGTGAAGTGTTTTTGTTACACTGTGAAGTGTTTCTGTTACACTGTGAAGTGTTTCTGTTACACTGTGAAGTGTTTCTGTTACACTGGGAAGTGTTTCTGCTACACTGTGAAGTGTTTTTGTTACACTGTGAAGTGTTTCTGTTACACTGTGAAGTGTTTCTGTTACACTGTGAAGTGTTTGTTACACTGTGAAGTGTTTCTGTTACACTGTGAAGTGTTTCTGTTACACTGTGAAGTGTTTCTGTTACACTCTGAAGTGTTTCTGTTAAGCTGTGAAATGTGTTTGTTAATTAAGCTGTGTAGAGTTTCTGTTACAGGTTATCTTTCTCTCATTTAGGAACATGACGTTGGACATTTTCGCTGTTTATTTTCTATTTATGTTCTGAATATGCGTGAGGTGTTCACGGTCCTGTTCTGTCCTCCAGACACGATGATGATAACTCAAGGGTAACTGATTTAACAAAAAGTATTCTAAAGTATTCTAAAGTATTCTAAAGTATTCTAAAGAATTGTAAAGTATTCGAAAGTATTCGAAAGTATTATAAAGAATTCTAAAGTATTCTCAAGTATTATAAAGTATTATAAAGAATTGTAAAGTATTCTAAAGTATTCTAAAGTATTCTAAAGTATTATAAAGAATTGTAAAGTATTCTAAAGTATTCTAAAGTATTCTAAAGTATTATAAAGAATTGTAAAGTATTCTAAAGTATTCTAAAGTATTCTAAAGTATTATAAAGAATTGTAAAGTATTCTAAAGTATTATAAAGAATTGTAAAGTATTCTAAAGTATTCTAAAGTATTATAAAGTATTATAAAGAATTGTAAAGTATTCTAAAGTATTCTAAAGTATTATAAAGTATTATAAAGAATTGTAAAGTATTCTCAAGTATTATAAAGAATTGTAAAGTATTCTAAAGTATTCTAAAGTATTATAAAGAATTGTAAAGTATTCTCAAGTATTCTAAAGTATTATAAAGTATTATAAAGAATTGTAAAGTATTCTAAAGTATTCTAAAGTATTATAAAGAATTGTAAAGTATTATAAAGAATTGTAAAGTATTCTAAAGTATAATAAAGTATTATAAAGAATTGTAAAGTATGATAAAGTATTTGTAACGGGTCCTAGGTGTAGCTGGTGTAGAGAGTCAGGCTCAGATATGAGTAATTTACTCAAAATGGAAACTATACTAAGTAACAAATACACAAATACACGAAAATACAAAATAACCAATCACCCACAAAAAACATGTGGGGAACAGAGGGTTAAATAATGAACAAGTGATTGTGGGATTGAAAACAGGTGTGTGAAACAAAGACAAATCAAATCTTCTACAGAATGATCCCTCCATCTCTCCAACAGAATGATCCTTCCATCCCTCCATCTCTCCTACTGAATGATCCCTCCATCTCTCCTACATAATGATCCCTCCATCTTTCCTACAGAATGATCCCTCCATCTCTCCTACAGAATGATCTCTCCATCTCTCCTACATAATGATCCCTCCATCTTTCCTACAGAATGATCCCTCCATCTCTCCTACATAATGATCCCTCCATCTTTCCTACAGAATGATCCCTCCATCTCTCCAACAGAATGATCCCTCCATCTCTCCATCTCTCCAACAGAATGATCCCTCCATCTCTCCTACATAATGATCTCTCCATCTCTCCTACATAATGATCCCTCCATCTCTCCTACATAATGATCCCTCCATCTCTCCTACATAATGATCCCTCCATCTCTCCATGTCTCCAACAGAATGATCCCTCCATCTCTCCTACATAATGATCCCTCCATCTCTCCAGTAGAATGATCCCTCCATCTCTCCAACAGAATGATCTCTCCATCTCTCCAGTAGAATGATCCCTCCATCTCTCCAACAGAATGATCCCTCCATCTCTCCAACAGAATGATCCCTCCATCTCTCCTACATAATGATCTCTCCATCTCTCCTACATAATGATCCCTCCATCTCTCCTACATAATGATCCCTCCATCTCTCCAGTAGAATGGTCCCTCCATCTCTCCAACAGAATGATCCCTCCATCTCTCCAACAGAATGATCCCTCCATCTCTCCAACAGAATGATCCCTCCATCTCTCCTACATAATGATCTCAATTCAATTCAATTCAAGGGCTTTATTGGCATGGGAAACATGTGTTAACATTGCCAAAGCAAGTGAGGTAGACAACATACAAAGTGAATATATAAAGTGAAAAACAACAAAAGATCTCTCCATCTCTCCTACATAATGATCCCTCCATCTCTCCAACAGAATGATCCCTCCATCTCTCCTACATAATGATCCCTCCATCCCTCCATCTCTCCAACAGAATGATCCCTCCATCTCTCCTACATAATGATCCCTCCATCTCTCCTACATAATGATCCCTCCATCTCTCCTACATAATGATCCCTCCATCCCTCCATCTCTCCAACAGAATGATCCCTCCATCGCTCCTACATAATGATCCCTCCATCTCTCCATCTCTCCTACAGAATGATCCCTCCATCTCTCCATCTCTCCTACATAATGATCCCTCCATCTCTCCTACATAATGATCCCTCCATCTCTCCTACATAATGATCTCTCCATCTCTCCTACATAATGATCCCTCCATCCCTCCATCTCTCCAACAGAATGATCCCTCCATCTCTCCTACAGAATGATCCCTCCATCTCTCCTACATAATGATCCCTCCATCTCTCCTACATAATGATCCCTCCATCTCTCCTACATAATGATCCCTCCATCTCTCCAGTAGAATGATCCCTCCATCTCTCCAACAGAATGATCTCTCCATCTCTCCAGTAGAATGATCCCTCCATCTCTCCAACAGAATGATCCCTCCATCTCTCCAACAGAATGATCCCTCCATCTCTCCTACATAATGATCCCTCCATCTCTCCTACATAATGATCCCTCCATCTCTCCAACAGAATGATCCCTCCATCTCTCCTACATAATGATCCCTCCATCTCTCCTACATAATGATCCCTCCATCTCTCCAGTAGAATGATCCCTCCATCTCTCCAACAGAATGATCCCTCCATCTCTCCAACAGAATGATCCCTCCATCTCTCCTACAGAATGATCCCTCCATCTCTCCAGTAGAATGATCCCTCCATCTCTCCAACAGAATGATCCCTCCATCTCTCCAACAGAATGATCCCTCCATCTCTCCAGTAGAATGATCCCTCCATCTCTCCTACATAATGATCTCTCCATCTCTCCAGTAGAATGATCCCTGCATCTCTCCAACAGAATGATCCCTCCATCTCTCCAACAGAATGATCCCTCCATCTCTCCTACATAATGATCTCAATTCAATTCAATTCAAGGGCTTTATTGGCATGGGAAACATGTGTTAACATTGCCAAAGCAAGTGAGGTAGACAACATACAAAGTGAATATATAAAGTGAAAAACAACAAAAGATCTCTCCATGTCTCCTACATAATGATCCCTCCATCTCTCCAACAGAATGATCCCTCCATCTCTCCTACATAATGATCCCTCCATCCCTCCATCTCTCCAACAGAATGATCCCTCCATCTCTCCTACATAATGATCCCTCCATCTCTCCTACATAATGATCTCTCCATCTCTCCAACAGAATGATCTCTCCATGTCTCCTACATAATGATCCCTCCATCTCTCCAACAGAATGATCCCTCCATCTCTCCTACATAATGATCCCTCCATCTCTCCTACATAATGATCTCTCCATCTCTCCAACAGAGTGATCTCTCCATCTCTCCTACATAATGATCCCTCCATCCCTCCATCTCTCCAACAGAATGATCCCTCCATCTCTCCTACATAATGATCCCTCCATCTCTCCTACATAATGATCCCTCCATCTCTCCACATAATGATCTCTCCATCTCTCCTACAGAATGATCTCTCCATCTCTCCTACATAATGATCCTTCCATCCCTCCATCTCTCCTACAGAATGATCTCTCCATCTCTGCTACAGAAACCAATAAGGGAGGCTGTTTCATTCCTCACATTAACGAGCACAACAGACCTCACCTCCTGATGAACTAGTCTGCGCCCCCTCAAATAGAACCCTATTCCCTATATCAAAAATGCATATAGTTTCATAGGCCTCTGGTCGAAAGTAGTGCACTATATAGGGAATAGGGTTCTATAGGGCTCTGGTCTAAAGTAGTTCACTATAAAGGAAGTAAGGAGACATTTTGGAACTCATCCTCTCCGGATCGATTCTACACGGCATTACGATCATGTTCAGATGGGCTCCTCTTGTCATAACAACAGGCCTGGTGTATAATATACTGTATCATATTGCTGGTCAGGGGGCCTGTGTTTTTATAATGTGGTTGGAGTGAGCTGTCTAAATAGCTATTGATTAGGATGAGCTGCGGTTTCCTTCAGGCTTGATTATCCTCTCTGAGATGTGTGCAGGTCAATACGGTGGCTGAATGGAAGGATTGGATTGGACGCTGAGGAGAGAGGAGAAGGTGGATTGCTATACATGGGGGTGGGGGTGGGGGGGGGGTGGATGACTGTACCGTACTGTGTGTGTGTGTGTGTGTGTGTGTTATTGTTCATCTTGTGGAATCGATACACAAAACATTGGAAATCTGACCCCTATACCACATGCTTTCGGAGATATCGGCTGCTTTCCAAATGAGTCCCTTTGGGACCCATAATGCTCCGGTCTAAAGTAGTGCACTATATAGGGAATAGGGTTCTATAGGGCCCTGGTCTAAAGTAGTGCACTATATCGGGAATGGGGTTATATAGGGCTCTGGTCTAAAGTAGTGCACTATATAGGGAATAGGGTTCTATAGGGCCCTGGTCTAAAGTAGTGCACTATGTAGGGAATAGGGTTCCATAGGGCTCTGGTCTAAAGTAGTGCACTATATAGGGAATAGAAACACACTGAGATGTGTCAGTCTGTAACCACACTGTCATTAGGTCACGTATTGTGTTGTTGAGAAACAAGGTGCAAACAAGAGTAGCAGAGAAACCCGTCTGTCTGTCTGTCTGTCTGTCTGTCTGTCTGTCTGTCCATCCATTCGTCCGTCCGTAACTCTCTCTCTCTCTCTCTCTCTCTCTCTCTCTCTCTCTCTCTCTCTCTCCACGTGGAATGGTAATGAGTGGACAAGGATGCTATAATGGAAGCAATCTCTTTTCAGTAAATAAATGTGTTGTATCACTTTGATAGTTTCCCTTGAGAAATCAGGAAGGAAGCCTTCCATCAATTAATACATGAACACACACACACACACACACACACACACACACACACACACACACACACACACACACACACACACACACACACACACACACACACACACACACACACACACACACACACACACACACACACACACACAGAGAGGCAAGCAAGGAGTGACAAGACTGACAATCACAACCGTCCACTAAAGCATTCTCCTCTTCCTCCCTCAACTACTTGGCTAGTTCTACTGCCATCCTCCTCTTCCTCCCTCATCAACTACTTGGCTGGTTCTACTGCCATCCTCCTCTTCTCCCCTCATCAACTACTTGGCTGGTTCTACTGCCATCCTCCTCTTCTCCCCTCATCAACTACTTGGCTGGTTCTACTGCCATCCTCCTCTTCCTCCCTCGTCAACTACTTGGCTGGTTCTACTGCCATCCTCCTCTTCCTCCCTCATCAACTACTTGGCTGGTTCTCCTGCCATCCTCCTCTTCCTCCGTCATCAACTACTTGGCTGGTTCTACTGCCA
>NW_022262631.1:300105-302605 GCF_002021735.2 Oncorhynchus kisutch | reverse complement strand
GAGAGAGATATATTATCTACCTCACTTGCTTTGGCAATGTTAACACATGTTTCCCATGCCAATAAAGCTCTTGAATTGAATTGAATTGAGAGAGACAGAGACACAGAGAGAGAGACAGAGAGAGAGACAGAGAGACAGAAAGAAAGACAGAGAGAGAGACAGAGAGAGAGAGAGAGAGAGAGAGAGAGAGAGAGAGAGAGAGAGAGAGAGAGAGAGAGAGAGAGAGAGAGAGACAGAGAGACAGAGAGAGACAGAGAGAGACAGAGACAGAGAGAGACAGAAACAGAGACAGAGAGAGACAGTGACAGAGAGAGACAGAAACAGAGACAGAGAGAGTATCAGCACAACTCATTTCCCACCATGCACCACCTCACCACAGCAGCACAAACACACACACACTCAAGGTCGGCCTGGTCAGTCGCCTTGGCAACAGCGCAAAGCATTTTGGCCCAGCGTCAGCCATTTTAAATCAGTAATCTGGGTTGTACATCGTGTCGGTCCATCCGAGGGGCGCGAGGACCTTCCCTTTTATCTGTAGACCTGCTGAGAGAGGGAAATGTGTCCTAAATGTTGGGTGTGGGTGTTTGGGTGTGTGTGTGTGTGTGTGTGTGTGTGCGTGCGTGTGTGTGTGTGTGTGTGTGTGTGTGTGTGTGTGTGTGTGTGTGTGCGTGTATTAGACAGAGAGAGCTAAGTGGAACAAGGTTAAGTGGAGGGGGGGTGGGGGGAGTGGCCAGCCGTCCCGATCTTTACGGCACATCACCGTTGGTCACGTTATTAGAAGGTCCTTCCAAAACGCCCTTGTTAAATATCGATCAGGCAGCAGCCAGGGTCACCTACTTCACTGACGACCGCTGCTGAGGACCCCGAGAAACAGGAAGAAAAAAACTAAACTTTCAATCCACTTAAACCTTTTAAATCTCATCTGATGATTAACATGGAGGAGGGGAGGGTGGAGGGATAGGTGTGGAGGAGGGATAGGTGAGGAGGAGGGGAGGGTGGAGGGATAGGTGAGGAGGAGGGCATGGAGCAGAGAGAGAGGAGGGGAGGGTGGAGGGATAGGTGGTGGAGGAGGGATAGGTGAGGAGGAGGGATAGGTGAGGAGGAGGGCATGGAGAAGAGAGAGAGGAGGGGAGGGTGGAGGGATAGGTGAGGAGGAGGGATAGGTGAGGAGGAGGGATAGGTGAGGAGGAGGGATAGGTGGTGGAGGAGGGATAGGTGAGGAGGAGGGCATGGAGAAGAGAGAGAGGAGGGGAGGGTGGAGGGATAGGTGAGGAGGAGGGATAGGTGAGGAGGAGGGCATGGAGAAGAGAGAGAGAGGAGAGGATGAGGGATAGGTGGAGGAGGAGGGATAGGTGATGAGGAGGGCATGGAGCAGAGAGAGAGGAGGGGAGGGTGGAGGGATAGGTGAGGAGGAGGGATAGGTGAGGAGGAGGGCATGGAGAAGAGAGAGAGGAGGAGAGGATGAGGGATAGGTGGTGGAGGAGGGCATGGAGAAGAGAGAGAGAGGAAGAGAGGATGAGGGATAGGTGGTGGAGGAGGGATAGGTGAGGAGGAGGGATAGGTGAGGAGGAGGGCATGGAGAAGAGAGAGAGAGGAGGAGAGGATGAGGGATAGGTGGAGGAGGAGGGATAGGTGATGAGGAGGGCATGGAGCAGAGAGAGAGGAGGAGAGGATGAGGGATAGGTGGTGGAGGTGGGATAGGTGGAGGAGGGCATGGAGAAGAGAGAGAGAGGAGGAGAGGATGATGGATAGGTGGAGGAGGAGGGATAGGTGATGAGGAGGGCATGGAGCAGAGAGAGAGGAGGAGAGGGTAGAGGGATAGGTGATGAGGAGGGCATGGAGAAGAGAGAGAGGAGGAGTGGATGGAGGGATAGGTGATGAGGAGGGGGCATGTGTGTGTGTATTTGTGTGTGTGTTTGAGTGTTTTGTCTTTGTTTGGTATGTGTGTGTTTGTATTTTTGCATGTGTGTGTGTTTTATCATGTGTGTGTGTATTTGTGTGTGTGTGTGTTTTATCATGTGTGTGTGTTTTGTCTGTGTTTGTCATGTGTGTGTGTCTTCTCATCCGTATGTGAGTCTCCTCGTGTCTAGGCCCTTGCAACCAATTACCTGCCTGCCCTCTAAGCCTGATTAATATCACAAAACTGTCTTGTCTCCTTCTCTCTATCTCTCCATCCCTGCTCCTTCTATCTCTCCATCCCTCCATCTCTCCATCCCTCCATCTCTCCATCCCTGCTCCTTCTATCTCTCCATCCCTCCATCTCTCCATCCCTCCATCTCTCCATTCCTGCTCCTCTATCTCTCCATCCCTGCTCCCTCCATCTCTCCATCCCTCCATCTCTCCATTCCTGCTCCCTCCATCTCTCCATCCCTCCATCTCTCCATTCCTGCTCCATCCATCTCTCCATCCCTCCATCTCTCCATTCCTGCTCCTCTATCTCTCCATCCCTGCTCCCTCCATCTCTCCATCCCTCCATCTCTCCATTCCTGCTCCCTCCATC
>NW_022262631.1:280105-292605 GCF_002021735.2 Oncorhynchus kisutch | reverse complement strand
GTGGACTTTATAATGTCATTTGTTTTCCCCCCAACACCACTTTCCATCCGTTTGTATAGCAGACCCTCATGCCAAATTGAAAGCTTTTTTGAAATCATCGAAGCATGAGAAGACTTTGCCTTTGTTTTGGTTTATTTGTTTGTTAATTAGGGTGTGCAGGGTGAATACGTGGTCTGTCGTTAATTTAGTAAAAATTTGCACAGAACATTGTTTTCATTGAGGAAATGTACGAGTCTGCTGTTAATGATATATGCAGAGGATTTTCCAAAGGTTGCTGTTGACGCATATAGTTATTGGGATCACATTTGTCTCCACTTTTGTGGTTTGGTGTCACGATCGTCGTAATGAGTAAATAAATAAAATAAAGTAGACCAGCGTGAATACAGTTGCACATAATTTTAATGAACAAAACAATAAACAACCAACCAAACGAAACGTGAAGCTACTGTTATGCAACTCAGGCAACTAAAACGAAGACAAGATCCCACAACTGAAGATGGGAAAAAAGGCTGCCTAAGTATGATACCCAATCAGAGACAACGATAGACAGCTGCCTCTGATTGGGAGCCATACTCAGGCCAACAAAGAAATACAAACATAGATTTTCCACCCTAGTCACACCCTGACCTACCAATTAGAAAACTAAAAGGATCTCTAAGATCAGGACGTGACTATTGGGGTGATCAGTCATTGGTTCCAAATATTGGGGAAGATGCCAGAGCTGAGGATGATGTTAAAAGAGTTTTAGTATAGCCAATTGGAACTCGTGGTCTACATATTTGATCATTTCATTGAGGATACCATCAACATCACAGGGATTTTGGGCTTGGAGGGTTTGAATTTGGTCCTGTAGTTCATTCAGTGTAATTGGGTAATCCAGTGGGTTCTGGTCGTCTTTAATAGTTGATTCTAAGATTTGTTTTTGATCCTGAACATGTGTTGCTGTTTGATCTTTGTTATTGAGCCCAAAATATCTCCATTTGTGTAGCTAACTCCACGTTTTGTTGTTTGATCTTTGTTATAGAGCCCAAAATATCTCCATTTGTGTAGCTAACTCCTCATTTTGTTGTTTGATCTGTCGTGTCTTTGGCTATGCCGGATTAAGTGATATGACATGCTATTCTATAAAATAATTTCTCCGTAATTAATATCACCTGATTGAGCTAATCATGTAAATGTAATTAACTAGAGAGTCGGGGCACCAGAAAATAATATTTATACAACTGTTATCTTCCAAATAAACTCTTAAAGACCTAGTAATATTTTACATCAATAGCAGTCAATATCAATCGTCATCTTAATTCAGTCTCATCTGAAAGTTGTAAATTCTTGGTTATCTGCACGAACCCTGGCTAACAAGTTGAATCAGCAATACAAAATTGGGTTTAATTATTTATTTACTAAATACCTAACTAATCACACAGAATTACACATAAACATAATTAATCATAACTTGATTACAGATTACGTCATAAAGGAAAACGTCCCTAGCGGGCAGAACAGATATGACAGCTGGTTACACAAAAGAAAAGGGGCTGGGTTTGAGTGAAAGAGCGGGAAGACTGAGGAACAAAGGGCGAAGCTGTGTTATCGTAAATACAGTATCTTATGCATTCTAAATTACCGTCCATTTGGAAAAGGAAAATGCAATAAATATTTACTCTGAGCTTCAGTAGGTTGGTGGTAGATGTTGGCGGTGTTGCCCAACCGAGTCCTCTGTCCTTTGAAGAATGTATCTGGTGGTCAATTGGATAAGTTGTAGTAACGTCGTTGTGTGATAGACGGGATACTCTGTCTGTTCCTTCCTGTATCTGTATTTGATTTGTATTTGATCATGTGTATGTTTTTGCTGTTTGTTATTGAGCCAATCAGATTGGAGAAGTGGTTTATCCATACATCTCCATTTTGGACAGATCATTATTTGTAATGTTGTTTGTTTAGAGTTTTCCAATTTTCCCAGAAGTGGTTAGAGTCTAAGGATTCTTCAATTACATTGAGCTGATTTCTGACGTGCTGTTCCTTCTCTTTCCATGGTGTATTTCTGTTTTGTTTTAGCGATTCACCATAATGACTCAGGTCTCAGAATCAGGTTTTCTGGGTCTCTCTGTTTTTTTGGGGGGATTTGTTTCTCAATTTCTTGTTTAGTTTTTTTGCATTCTTCATCAAACCATTTGTCATTGTTGTTCATTTTCTTCAGTTGTCTGCTTTGACATTTCTTCATTTGAAAGGGATGCTGAGTCAAATATGATGTTCAGGTTTTCATCTGCCAAGTTTACACCTTTGCAATTACAGTGAAATGTTTTTTTCCAGGAAATTGTCAATAAAGGATTGAATTTGTTTTCGCCTTTTCCTTGTATCTTTAGATTTCCACGCTATTTTCCTTCCATCTACCTTATGTCCTAATATTATTCAGGTCCTTTGGCTTTGATGCCTCATGATTGAGTATTGCTCTGTTCAAGTAGAATGTGATTTTGCTGTGGTCTGATAGGTGTGTCAGTGGGCTGACTGTGAACGCTCTGAGAGACTCTGGGTTGAGGTCAGTGATAAAGTAGTCTACAGTACTACTGCCAAGAGATGAGCTATAGGTGTACCTACCGTAGGAGTCCCCTCAAAGCCTACCGTTGACTATGTACATACCCAGCGTCCGACAGAGCTGCAGGAGTTGTGACCTGTTTATGTTGGTTATGTTGTCATAGTTGTGCCTAGGCGGGCATATGGGGGAGGGAATGCTGTCACCTCCAGGCAGGTGTTTGTCCCCCTGTGTGCTGAGGGTATCAGGTTCTTGTCCAGTTATAGCATTTAGGTCGCCACAGACTAGTACATGTCTCTGGGCCTGGAAATGGTTGATCTCCCCCTCCAGGATGGAGAAGCTGCCTTCATTAACGTATAGGGATTTTACTGGGGGGGATGTAGGTAGCACACAGGAGGACATTTTTCTCTGTTAAGGTCATTTTATTTTGAATTTCTAGCCAGATGTAAAATGTTCCTGTTTTGACTAATTTAATAGAGTGGGTTAGGTCTGCTCTATACCAAATTAGCATACCCCCTGAGTCTCTTCCCTGTTTCACACCTGGTAGTTTGGTGGATGGGACTACCAGCTCTCTGTAACCTAGAGGACAACCAGTGGGTCTGTCTCCTCTATACCACCCACCTGGTAGTGTGGTGGATGGGACTACCAGCTCTCTGTAACCTAGAGGACAACCAGTGGGTCTGTCTCCTCTATACCATCCACCTGGTAGTTTGGTGGATGGGACTACCAGCTCTCTGTAACCTAGAAGGCAACCAGTGCGTCTGTCTCGATGGGACTACCAGCTCTCTGTAACCTAGAGGGCAATCAGTGGGTCTGTCTCCTCTATGCCACACACCTGGTAGTGTGGTGGATGGGACTACCAGCTCTCTGTAACCTAGAAGGCAACCAGTGGGTCTGTCTCCTCTATACCACACACCTGGTAGTGTGGTGGATGGGACTACCAGCTCTCTGTAACCTAGAGGGCAACCAGTGGGTCTGTCTCCTCTATACCACCCACCTGGTAGTGTGGTGGATGGGACTACCTGCTCTCTGTAACCTAGAGGGCAACCAGTGGGTATGTCTCCTCTATACCACCCACCTGGTAGTGTGGTGGATGGGACTACCAGCTCTCTGTAACCTAGAGGGCAACCAGTGGGTCTGTCTCCTCTATACCACCCACCTGGTAGTGTGGTGGATGGGACTACCAGCTCTCTGTAACCTAGAGGGCAACCAGTGGGTCTGTCTCGATGGGACTACCTGCTCTCTGTAACCTAGAGGGCAACCAGTGGGTCTGTCTCCTCTATGCCACACACCTGGTAGTTTGGTGGATGGGACTACCAGCTCTCTGTAACCTAGAGGGCAACCAGTGGGCCTGTCTCCTCTATGCCACACACCGGGTAGTGTGGTGGATGGGACTACCAGCTCTCTGTAACCTAGAAGGCAACCAGTGGGTCCATCTCCTCTATACCACCCACCTGGTAGTGTGGTGGATGGGACTACCAGCTCTCTGTAACCTAGAGGACAACCAGTGGGTCTGTCTCCTCTATACCACCCACCTGGTAGTGTGGTGGATGGGACTACCAGCTCTCTGTAACCTAGAGGACAACCAGTGGGTCCATCTCCTCTATACCACCCACCTGGTAGTGTGGTGGATGGGACTACCAGCTCTCTGTAACCTAGAGGACAACCAGTGGGTCTGTCTCCTCTATACCACCCACCTGGTAGTGTGGTGGATGGGACTACCAGCTCTCTGTAACCTAGAGGGCAACCAGTGGGTCCATCTCCTCTATACCACCCACCTGGTAGTGTGGTGGATGGGACTACCAGCTCTCTGTAACCTAGAGGGCAACCAGTGGGTCCGTCTCCTCTATACCACCCACCTGGTAGTGTGGTGGATGGGACTACCTGCTCTCTGTAACCTAGAAGGCAACCAGTGGGTCTGTCTCCTCTATACCACCCACCTGGTAGTGTGGTGGATGGGACTACCAGCTCTCTGTAACCTAGAGGACAACCAGTGGGTCCATCTCCTCTATACCACCCACCTGGTAGTGTGGTGGATGGGACTACCAGCTCTCTGTAACCTAGAGGGCAACCAGTGGGTCCATCTCCTCTATACCACCCACCTGGTAGTGTGGTGGATGGGACTACCTGCTCTCTGTAACCTAGAGGGCAACCAGTGGGTCTGTCTCCTCTATACCACCCACCTGGTAGTGTGGTGGATGGGACTACCAGCTCTCTGTAACCTAGAAGGCAACCAGTGGGTCTGTCTCGATGGGACTACCAGCTCTCTGTAACCTAGAGGGCAATCAGTGGGTCCATCTCCTCTATACCACACACCTGGTAGTGTGGTGGATGGGTCTACCAGCTCTCTGTAACCTAGAGGGCAACCAGTGGGTCCGTCTCCTCTATACCACCCACCTGGTAGTGTGGTGGATGGGACTACCAGCTCTCTGTAACCTAGAGGACAACCAGTGGGTCCATCTCCTCTATACCACCCACCTGGTAGTGTGGTGGATGGGACTACCAGCTCTCTGTAACCTAGAGAGCAACCAGTGGGTCCATCTCCTCTATACCACCCACCTGGTAGTGTGGTGGATGGGACTACCTGCTCTCTGTAACCTAGAGGACAACCAGTGGGTCTGTCTCCTCTATACCACCCACCTGGTAGTGTGGTGGATGGGACTACCTGCTCTCTGTAACCTAGAGGGCAACCAGTGGGTCTGTCTCCTCTATACCACCCACCTGGTAGTGTGGTGGATGGGACTACCAGCTCTCTGTAACCTAGAAGGCAACCAGTGGGTCTGTCTCGATGGGACTACCAGCTCTCTGTAACCTAGAGGGCAATCAGTGGGTCCATCTCCTCTATACCACACACCTGGTAGTGTGGTGGATGGACTACCAGCTCTCTGTAACCTAGAGGACAACCAGTGGGTCTGTCTCCTCTATACCACCCACCTGGTAGTGTGGTGGATGGGACTACCAGCTCTCTGTAACCTAGAGGACAACCAGTGGGTCCATCTCCTCTATACCACCCACCTGGTAGTGTGGTGGATGGGACCACCAGCTCTCTGTAACCTAGAGGACAACCAGTGGGTCCGTCTCCTCTATACCACCCACCTGGTAGTTTGGTGGATGGGACTACCAGCTCTCTGTAACCTAGAGGGCAACCAGTGGGTCCATCTCCTCTATACCACCCACCTGGTAGTGTGGTGGATGGGACTACCAGCTCTCTGTAACCTAGAGGGCAACCAGTTGGTCTGTCTCCTCTATACCACCCACCTGGTAGTGTGGTGGATGGGACTACCAGCTCTCTGTAACCTAGAGGGCAACCAGTGGGTCTGTCTCCTCTATACCATGTTTCTTGTAGGATGACAATGTCTGTCTTTCCAATTTCTGTGATGAAGTCTGGGTTCCTGCTTGGGGGGGGGGGGGGTGTAATAGTGGGGGTTGGTTCTGTTGCAGGATGGGGATTGGGCGGGTGTAATAGTGGGGGTTGGGTCTGTTGCCAGATGGGGCTTGGGCGGGTGTAATAGTGGGGCTTGGGCCTGTTGCCAGATGGGGCTTGGGCGGGTGTAATAGTAGGGGTTGGGTCTGTTGCAGGATGGGGCGTGGGGGGGGGGTGTAATAGTGGGGGTTGGACCTGTTGCAGTAAAGGGCGTGGGGGGGGGTGTAATAGTGGGGGTTGGGTCTGTTGCAGGATGGGGCGTGTAATAGTGGGGGTTGGGCCTGTCACAGGATGGGGCTTGGGCGGGTGTAATAGTGGGGGTTGGGCCTGTTGCAGGATGGGGCTTGGACGGGTGTAATAGTGGGGGTTGGGCCTGTTGCAGGATGGGGCTTGGACGGGTGTAATAGTGGGGGTTGGGCCTGTTGCTCTGCTCACGGCCTGGGCATATGTCCTGTTGTCATGTTGAGGTCCTTGCCGCAGGGGTGGAGGGTATGAGGTTGGTAGAAGGGGCATAGGTCTGATATGGGGGGAGCTTATATACAGTTGTTCCTCCAGTAAAAAAGTTGAGAGTTTATGCAGCGGGACTTAGAGGGACCCAGCGTAACTGCGTCATTTCTCCAGACCACCACATGGGGGAGTTAGAGCACTCATTATGTATTCAGGTCCAAAGGTGTTTATAGGTCCAATCATATCGACTGGTTCCAATGACGAATTTGACGTTATGCCACCCGTCGCTGCTGACCTTCTTCTGCAAAGATGTCCGACACAAACGTTACGGTGGGAGCACATTGTAAGTAACTAGAAAGTCATAACGAGTCAAGCAAAAAAAAATTGCAATCGAGAGGAATACGTTAGTTAATGTAGAGACAAACAATTGATTGATGATGATGGATTGGCTGAAATGATTGTCACAGATTTCCGGCCAATTTCGTGAGTGGAGGACAGAGATTTTAGAAATTAAAGCAATATGTTAGTTAATGTAGAGACAAACAATTGCCCATATTTATTTTGTCATAAAGTTAATTTGCGAAAATTTAGGAAGTTAGCTGACGAGCTAACATTAGCCAGCTAGCTAGCTAGAGTAATGACATGAGTATGACATTGTAATTCGTGTTTTAGAGACTCCTGAGAAGACCGAGGCAAACCAGGCTGTAGTCTTATGAACCAGTGGATGTAAAGAATCTAGCTAGCTAAAACATTTACTGCAAATTGAATGTACAATTGTGTAAGCTTGCCTTGCAATGCAGCTGAAGTAACATAGCTAGCTAACTACTTTACTTGCTTTGTTGTGTAGTGGAGGATAAACATAACTGTGTGCCCATGGATGTGTAGCTAGCTACAGTATGTAGCCGATCTGTGTGCCTATGGATGTGTAGCTAGATACAGTATGTAGCCGATCTGTGTGCCTATGGATGTGTAGCTAGCTACAGGATGTAGCCGGTCTGTGTGCCCATGGATGTGTAGCTAGCTACAGGATGTAGCCGGTCTGTGTGCCCATGGATGTGTAGCTAGCTACAGGATGTAGCCGATCTGTGTGCCCATGGATGTGTAGCTAGCTACAGGATGTAGCCGATCTGTGTGCCCATGGATGTGTAGCTAGATACAGTATGTAGCCGATCTGTGTGCCCATGGATGTGTAGCTAGATACAGTATGTAGCCGATCTGTGTGCCCATGGATGTGTAGCTAGATACAGTATGTAGCCGATCTGTACGCCCATGGATGTGTAGCTAGCTACAGGATGTAGCCGATCTGTACGCCCATGGATGTGTAGCTAGCTACAGGATGTAGCCGATCTGTGTGCCTATGGATGTGTAGCTAGATACAGTATGTAGCCGATCTGTGTGCCTATGGATGTGTAGCTAGCTACAGGATGTAGCCGGTCTGTGTGCCCATGGATGTGTAGCTAGCTACAGGATGTAGCCGGTCTGTGTGCCCATGGCTGTGTAGCTAGCTACAGGATGTAGCCGATCTGTGTGCCCATGGATGTGTAGCTGGCTACAGGATGTAGCCGATCTGTGTGCCCATGGATGTGTAGCTAGATACAGTATGTAGCCGATCTGTGTGCCCATGGATGTGTAGCTAGATACAGTATGTAGCCGATCTGTGTGCCCATGGATGTGTAGCTAGATACAGTATGTAGCCGATCTGTGTGCCCATGGATGTGTAGCTAGATACAGTATGTAGCCGATCTGTACGCCCATGGATGTGTAGCTAGCTACAGGATGTAGCCGATCTGTACGCCCATGGATGTGTAGCTAGCTACAGGATGTAGCCGATCTGTGTGCCTATGGATGTGTAGCTAGCTACATTATGTAGCCGGTCTGTGTGCCTATGTATGTGTAGCTAGCTACATTATGTAGCCGGTCTGTGTGCCTATGTATGTGTAGCTAGCTACAGTATGTAGCCGGTCTGTGTGCCTATGGATGTGTAGCTAGCTACAGTATGTAGCCGGTCTGTGTGCCCATGGATGTGTAGCTAGCTACATTATGTAGCCGGTCTGTGTGCCTATGTATGTGTAGCTAGCTACATTATGTAGCCGGTCTGTGTGCCTATGTATGTGTAGCTAGCTACATTATGTAGCCGGTCTGTGTGCCTATGTATGTGTAGCTAGCTACATTATGTAGCCGGTCTGTGTGCCTATGGATGTGTAGCTAGCTACAGTATGTAGCCGGTCTGTGTGCCCATGGATGTGTAGCTAGCTACAGTATGTAGCCGATCTGTGTATGATTGGTATGAATATTAGGTATTGGTATGAATATTAGTCCAGAACCTGAGTCCATGAACCTCCGCTATCATAGTTGTTGAATCAACTTCAAGTCTGAAAGGCATTA
Organism: Oncorhynchus kisutch; assembly: GCF_002021735.2. Taxonomy (NCBI): domain Eukaryota; kingdom Metazoa; phylum Chordata; class Actinopteri; order Salmoniformes; family Salmonidae; genus Oncorhynchus; species Oncorhynchus kisutch. Next base: position 283,819 of record NW_022262631.1, on the reverse strand, counting down.
ACGAAGCCTACGGATTGAGTAGAATATAATAACTTTATTGTGCCAAGGATGCAAGACCTATATACACATGTACTGTAGTTATTACCACGCGTGAGATCCCCCACATTGTAGCCTGTACATTGAATATATTCACTGATCATGTAACTCTTCCTTGGCAGATAAAGGTGCGGTTCAGGTATGAATCTCTGTGAGACATTTTCTTTTCAGTCATTATCCAACACCAGGTGTATCAAACTCCATTCTTCAAACTCCACCTCATCCCCATACTGTTTTTATTTATTTATTTATTATTATTATCAAACTCCATTATTTAAATAATGCTGTGTTATAGTTATACACTTCAACAGGGTTTAAAATAAGAATTTGTTCTTAAAACCTCTTGGTGCTAGGGGGCAGTATTTTCATTTTTGGAGAAAAAAACGTTCCCGTTTTAAACGGGATATTTTGTCAGGAAAAGATGCTAGAATATGCATATAATTGACAGCTTTGGATACAAAACACTCTAACATTTCCAAAACTGTAAAGATATTGTCTGTGAGTATAACAGAACTGATGTTGCAGGCGAAAGCCTGAGAAAAATCCAATCCGGAAGTGCCCCAGGTTTTGAAAGCGCTGCGTTCCAATGACTCCCTATTCAGCTGTGAATGTACCATCAATGAGCTCACGCTTTCTACGTATTCCCCAAGGTGTCTACAGCTTTGTGACGTAGTTTTACGAATTTCTGTTGAAGAATAGCCGTATGGGGGTACATTGCGTAAGTGGTCACATGGTGGCTCCGAGAGAGATTCTCGCGTAAAGTGCAGAGGTAGCCATTACTCCAATCGGTCCTAGTGAAAAAGGAATTGTGCCGACGGATATATTATCAAATAGATATTAGAAAAACACCTTGAGGATGGATTCTAAACAACGTTTGCCATGTTTCTGTCAATATTATGGAGCTAATTGCGTTGTGGTGACCGCAATTTCCGGGAGATTTCTCAGCCAAACGTGAAGAACAAACGGAGCTATTTCGCCTACAAAAATAATATTTTGGGAAAAAATGAACTTTGGCTGTCTACCTAGGAGTCTCTTGAAAACATCCGAAGTTCATCAAAGGTAAACAATTTAATTTGATTGCTTTTCTGATTTCCGTGACAAGTTTGCCTGCTGCTAGCAAGGCATAATGCTATGCTAGGCTATGATAAACTTACACAAATGCTTGTCTAGCTTTGGCTGTAAAGCATATTTTGAAAATCTGAGATGACAGGGTGATTAACAAAAGGCAAAGCTGTGTTCCAATATATTTCACTTGTGATTTTCATGGAATAGGAAGATTTTCTAGGAAGATTTATGTCCGTTGCGTTATGCTAATGATGATAACGGTCCCGTTCACGGGCTGGGCGTCACTACAGGTTAAACTGACTTGCCTAGTTAAATAAATGTTAAATATATATATATATATTATATTATTATTATTATTATTAAATATATATATATATTTATTATATTATTATTATTATATTTAATCTGGTGTACATTATTAAAAAAACAGAAAGAAAGAGGAGTTGGGGAGAGAGGTGTACGAGACAGAAAGGAGAGAGGTGTACGAGACAGAAAGGAGAGAGGTGTATGAGACAGAAAGTAGAGAGGTGTACGAGACAGAAAGGTAAGAGGTGTACGAGACAGAAAGGAGAGAGGTGTACGAGACAGAAAGGAGAGAGGTGTACGAGACAGAAAGGAGAGAGGTGTACGAGACAGAAAGGAGAGAGGTGTACGAGACAGAAAGGAGAGAGGTGTACGAGACAGAAAGGAGAGAGGTGTACGAGACAGAAAGGAGAGAGGTGTACGAGACAGAAAGGAGAGAGGTGTACGAGACAGAAAGGAGAGAGGTGTACGAGACAGAAAGGAGAGAGGTGTACGAGACAGAAAGGAGAGAGATGTACGAGACAGAAAGGAGAGAGGTGTACGAGACAGAAAGGAGAGAGGTGTACGAGACAGAAAGGGAGAGAGGTAAGAACAGAGGAGGTGGGGAGAGAGGAGTACGAGACAGAAAGGAGAGAGGTGTACGAGACAGAAAGGGAGAGAGGTAAGAACAGAGGAGGTGGGGAGAGAGGTGTACGAGACAGAAAGAAGAGAGGTGTACGAGACAGAAAGGGAGAGAGGTAAGAACAGAGGAGGTGGGGAGAGAGGTGTACGAGACAGAAAGGAGAGAGGTGTACGAGACAGAAAGGGAGAGAGGTAAGAACAGAGGAGGTGGGGAGAGAGGTGTACGAGACAGAAAGAAGAGAGGTGTACGAGACAGAAAGGGAGAGAGGTAAGAACAGAGGAGGTGGGGAGAGAGGTGTACGAGACAGAAAGAAGGGAGGTGTACGAGACAGAAAGGGAAAGAGGTAAGAACAGACGAGGTGGGGAGAGAGGTGTACGAGACAGAAAGGAAAGAGGTAAGAACAGAGCAGGTGGGGAGAGAGGTGTACGAGACAGAAAGGAAAGAGGTAAGAACAGAGCAGGTGGGGAGAGAGGTGTACGAGACAGAAAGGGAAAGAGGTAAGAACAGAGGAGCAGGGAAGACAGCATATGATTCATGAATTACAGTGCTAGCCTAATATTCTCTCAGTTCATCAATTACATAGTGTCCTAATCAGCCTTGCGCCCCCCAGTTGGCTCGAAGGTTATATTAAGAGTGGGTGAGGTGGCGTTGACTGGACTGGCTTTCTCTCTCACATCAAAACATACCTGCAGATGAGAGACAGATGGATAGAGAGCATGATTAAGCCGTGTTTAAAAAATAATTCTAACACAGGTCAGTCATCATAATCATCAGGAGGTGAAATGCAAAAATGACCTTGGATAATTAACTCTGGGACTACTACATCTCTTTAATAATCCTGTATAATATAAACTGACCTGGGATCATTAACTCTGGGACTACTACATCTCTTTAATAATACTTCCTGTATAATATAAACTGACCTGGGATCATTAACTCTGGGACTACTACATCTCTTTAGTAATACTTCCTGTATAATATAAACTGACCTTGGATCATTAACTCCGGGACTACTACATCTCTTTAATAATCCTGTATAATATAAACTGACCTGGGATCATTAACTCCGGGACTACTACATCTCTCTGTGGCCTCTGTGTCAGTCATTTCAGCCGTGGGAGGGGTTCACCGACACAGCTTATATAACCTAAAGGATTTAGGGAGAAGAGGGAGAGAGAGGGATGAAGTGAAGGAGAGAGACTGTTATTGAGAAAATGCGGTAGTTAATTAAAGAGACTGTGTTCAACAGGAATCTGTGTGTGTGGTCTCACCTGGTGTCCACACTATGTGGCTACAGGGTACTTCATGCTGAAAAACAGACACACGAGGACAAAACAATAGAAGACAATGTCATTATAAGACTTTTAGATTTCCAGATCATAATGTCATTAAGTTATTTTAATATAGGTCTAGACTCCGAAGAAATAGACTCCAATTAAACCCTCGTATTGTTTGTAAAGTCCAATTAAAATGAAGATTATTGTTGAAATGAATTGCTGACCTGGGGTGGGTTGATAGCATGCTGGACATCGGGCTATTATGTTGAGGGTTGAAAACCTGCTCCCTGCTCGTTTCATTACATCATTATGTCGGTCTCAGAGCAAATGCCTGGACAGCCTGGACTGTTACTCCCAAACGCATTCATCTGGCAGGATACGGCAGGATACGGCAGGATACGGCAGGATACG
>NW_022262631.1:267605-275105 GCF_002021735.2 Oncorhynchus kisutch | reverse complement strand
TAGACTTCACAATCCATCTCAGTACAGGAAATGTAGCTAGACTTCACAATCCATCTCAGTCCAGGAAATGTAGCCAGACTTCACAATACATCTCAGTACTGGAAATGTAGCCAGACTTCACAATCCATCTCAGTCCAGGAAATGTAGCTAGACTTCACAATACATCTCAGTCCAGGAAATGTAGCTAGACTTCACAATCCATCTCAGTACAGGAAATGCAGCCAGACTTCACAATACATCTCAGTACAGGAAATGTAGCCAGACTTCACAATCCATCTCAGTACAGGAAATGCAGCCAGACTTCACAATACATCTCAGTACAGGAAATGTAGCTAGACTTCACAATCCATCTCAGTACAGGAAATGTAGCTAGACTTCACAATCCATCTCAGTCCAGGAAATGTAGCTAGACTTCACAATCCATCTCAGTCCAGGAAATGTAGCTAGACTTCACAATCCATCTCAGTACAGGAAATGTAGCTAGACTTCACAATCCATCTCAGTACAGGAAATGTAGCTAGACTTCACAATCCATCTCAGTACAGGAAATGTAGCTAGACTTCACAATCCATCTCAGTACAGGAAATGTAGCCAGACTTCACAATCCATCTCAGTCCAGGAAATGTAGCTAGACTTCACAATCCATCTCAGTACAGGAAATGTAGCTAGACTTCACAATCCATCTCAGTCCAGGAAATGTAGCTAGACTTCACAATCCATCTCAGTCCAGGAAATGTAGCTAGACTTCACAATCCATCTCAGTACAGGAAATGTAGCTAGACTTCACAATCCATCTCAGTACAGGAAATGTGGCTAGACTTCACAATCCATCTCAGTACAGGAAATGTAGCTAGACTTCACAATACATCTCAGTACAGGAAATGTAGCTAGACTTCACAATACATCTCAGTACAGGAAATGTAGCTAGACTTCACAATACATCTCAGTACAGGAAATGTAGCTAGACTTCACAATACTTCTCAGTACAGGAAATGTAGCTAGACTTCACAATACATCCCAGTACAGGAAATGTAACTAGACATCACAATCCATCCCAGTACAGGAAATGTAGCTAGACATCACAATCCATCCCAGTACAGGAAATGTAGCTAGACATCACAATCCATCCCAGTACAGGAAATGTAGCTAGACATCACAATCCATCTCAGTACAGGAAATGTAGCTAGACTATCACAATCCATCTCAGTACAGGAAATGTAGCTAGACTATCACAATCCATCTCAGTACAGGAAATGTAGCTAGATTATCACAATCCATCCCAGTCCAGGAAATGTAGCCAGACTTCACAATCCATCTCAGTCCAGGAAATGTAGCTAGACTTCACAATACATCTCAGTCCAGGAAATGTAGCTAGACTTCACAATACATCTCAGTCCAGGAAATGCAGCCAGACTTCACAATCCATCCCAGTCCAGGAAATGCAGCCAGACTTCACCATCCATCCCAGTCCAGGAAATGCAGCCAGACTTCACCATCCATCCCAGTCCAGGAAATGCAGCCAGACTTCACCATCCATCCCAGTCCAGGAAATGCAGCCAGACTTCACCATCCATCCCAGTCCAGGAAATGCAGCCAGACTTCACCATCCATCCCAGTCCAGGAAATGTAGCCAGACTTCACCATCCATCCCAGTCCAGGAAATACAGCCAGACTTCACCATCCATCCCAGTCCAGGAAATGCAGCCAGACTTCACCATCCATCTCAGTCCAGGAAATGCAGCCAGACTTCACCATCCATCTCAGTCCAGGAAATACAGCCAGACTTCACCATCCATCCCAGTCCAGGAAATGCAGCCAGACTTCACCATCCATCCCAGTCCAGGAAATGCAGCCAGACTTCACCATCCATCCCAGTCCAGGAAATGTAGCCAGACTTCACCATCCATCCCAGTCCAGGAAATGCAGCCAGACTTCACCATCCATCCCAGTCCAGGAAATGCAGCCAGACTTCACCATCCATCCCAGTCCAGGAAATGCAGCCAGACTTCACCATCCATCCCAGTCCAGGAAATGCAGCCAGACTTCACCATCCATCCCAGTACAGGAAATACAGCCAGACTTCACCATCCATCCCAGTCCAGGAAATGCAGCCAGACTTCACCATCCATCCCAGTCCAGGAAATACAGCCAGACTTCACCATCCATCCCAGTCCAGGAAATGCAGCCAGACTACACCATCCATCCCAGTCCAGGAAATGCAGCCAGACTTCACCATCCATCCCAGTCCAGGAAATGCAGCCAGACTTCACCATCCATCCCAGTCCAGGAAATGCAGCCAGACTTCACCATCCATCCCAGTCCAGGAAATGCAGCCAGACTTCACCATCCATCCCAGTCCAGGAAATGCAGCCAGACTTCACCATCCATCCCAGTACAGGAAATACAGCCAGACTTCACCATCCATCCCAGTCCAGGAAATGCAGCCAGACTTCACCATCCATCCCAGTCCAGGAAATGCAGCCAGACTTCACCATCCATCCCAGTCCAGGAAATACAGCCAGACTTCACCATCCATCCCAGTCCAGGAAATGCAGCCAGACTTCACCATCCATCCCAGTCCAGGAAATGCAGCCAGACTTCACCATCCATCCCAGTCCAGGAAATGCAGCCAGACTTCACCATCCATCCCAGTCCAGGAAATGCAGCCAGACTTCACCATCCATCCCAGTCCAGGAAATGCAGCCAGACTTCACCATCCATCCCAGTCCAGGAAATGCAGCCAGACTTCACAATCCATCCCAGTCCAGGAAATGCAGCCAGACTTCACCATCCATCCCAGTACAGGAAATGCAGCCAGACTTCACCATCCATCCCAGTCCAGGAAATGCAGCCAGACTTCACCATCCATCCCAGTCCAGGAAATGCAGCCAGACTTCACCATCCATCCCAGTCCAGGAAATACAGCCAGACTTCACCATCCATCCCAGTCCAGGAAATACAGCCAGACTTCACCATCCATCCCAGTCCAGGAAATGCAGCCAGACTTCACCATCCATCCCAGTCCAGGAAATGCAGCCAGACTTCACCATCCATCCCAGTCCAGGAAATGCAGCCAGACTTCACCATCCATCCCAGTCCAGGAAATGCAGCCAGACTTCACCATCCATCCCAGTCCAGGAAATGCAGCCAGACTTCACCATCCATCCCAGTCCAGGAAATGCAGCCAGACTTCACCATCCATCCCAGTCCAGGAAATGCAGCCAGACTTCACCATCCATCCCAGTCCAGGAAATGCAGCCAGACTTCACCATCCATCCCAGTCCAGGAAATGCAGCCAGACTTCACCATCCATCCCAGTCCAGGAAATACAGCCAGACTTCACCATCCATCCCAGTCCAGGAAATGCAGCCAGACTTCACCATCCATCCCAGTCCAGGAAATGCAGCCAGACTTCACCATCCATCCCAGTCCAGGAAATGCAGCCAGACTTCACCATCCATCCCAGTCCAGGAAATGCAGCCAGACTTCACCATCCATCCCAGTCCAGGAAATGCAGCCAGACTTCACCATCCATCCCAGTCCAGGAAATGCAGCCAGACTTCACCATCCATCCCAGTCCAGGAAATGCAGCCAGACTTCACCATCCATCCCAGTCCGGTAAATGCAGCCAGACTTCACCATCCATCCCAGTCCAGGAAATGCAGCCAGACTTCACCATCCATCCCAGTCCAGGAAATGCAGCCAGACTTCACCATCCATCCCAGTCCAGGAAATGCAGCCAGACTTCACCATCCATCCCAGTCCAGGAAATGCAGCCAGACTTCACCATCCATCCCAGTCCAGGAAATACAGCCAGACTTCACCATCCATCCCAGTCCAGGAAATGCAGCCAGACTTCACCATCCATCCCAGTCCAGGAAATGCAGCCAGACTTCACCATCCATCCCAGTCCAGGAAATGCAGCCAGACTTCACCATCCATCCCAGTCCAGGAAATGCAGCCAGACTTCACCATCCATCCCAGTCCAGGAAATACAGCCAGACTTCACCATCCATCCCAGTCCAGGAAATGCAGCCAGACTTCACCATCCATCCCAGTCCAGGAAATGCAGCCAGACTTCACCATCCATCCCAGTCCAGGAAATGCAGCCAGACTTCACCATCCATCCCAGTCCAGGAAATGCAGCCAGACTTCACCATCCATCCCAGTCCAGGAAATGCAGCCAGACTTCACCATCCATCCCAGTCCAGGAAATGCAGCCAGACTTCACCATCCATCCCAGTCCAGGAAATGCAGCCAGACTTCACCATCCATCCCAGTCCAGGAAATGCAGCCAGACTTCACCATCCATCCCAGTCCAGGAAATGCAGCCAGACTTCACCATCCATCCCAGTCCAGGAAATGCAGCCAGACTTCACCATCCATCCCAGTCCAGGAAATGCAGCCAGACTTCACCATCCATCCCAGTCCAGGAAATACAGCCAGACTTCACCATCCATCCCAGTCCAGGAAATGCAGCCAGACTTCACCATCCATCCCAGTCCAGGAAATGCAGCCAGACTTCACCATCCATCCCAGTCCAGGAAATGCAGCCAGACTTCACCATCCATCCCAGTCCAGGAAATGCAGCCAGACTTCACCATCCATCCCAGTCCAGGAAATACAGCCAGACTTCACCATCCATCCCAGTCCAGGAAATGCAGCCAGACTTCACCATCCATCCCAGTCCAGGAAATGCAGCCAGACTTCACCATCCATCCCAGTCCAGGAAATGCAGCCAGACTTCACCATCCATCCCAGTCCAGGAAATGCAGCCAGACTTCACCATCCATCCCAGTCCAGGAAATGCAGCCAGACTTCACCATCCATCCCAGTCCAGGAAATGCAGCCAGACTTCACCATCCATCCCAGTCCAGGAAATGCAGCCAGACTTCACCATCCATCCCAGTCCGGTAAATGCAGCCAGACTTCACCATCCATCCCAGTCCAGGAAATGCAGCCAGACTTCACCATCCATCCCAGTCCAGGAAATGCAGCCAGACTTCACCATCCATCCCAGTCCAGGAAATGCAGCCAGACTTCACCATCCATCCCAGTCCAGGAAATGCAGCCAGACTTCACCATCCATCCCAGTCCAGGAAATACAGCCAGACTTCACCATCCATCCCAGTCCAGGAAATGCAGCCAGACTTCACCATCCATCCCAGTCCAGGAAATGCAGCCAGACTTCACCATCCATCCCAGTCCAGGAAATGCAGCCAGACTTCACCATCCATCCCAGTCCAGGAAATGCAGCCAGACTTCACCATCCATCCCAGTCCAGGAAATACAGCCAGACTTCACCATCCATCCCAGTCCAGGAAATGCAGCCAGACTTCACCATCCATCCCAGTCCAGGAAATGCAGCCAGACTTCACCATCCATCCCAGTCCAGGAAATGCAGCCAGACTTCACCATCCATCCCAGTCCAGGAAATGCAGCCAGACTTCACCATCCATCCCAGTCCAGGAAATGCAGCCAGACTTCACCATCCATCCCAGTCCAGGAAATACAGTATGTATTATGCATTAATTCATTATTTCTTGCCCTTTTATTTATTACTGCACTATTCCCTGATATTCACTGTTATTTTACCGTTTTACAATTTTAACGTATCTCTTAATTCTATCTCTTAATAACCGTACAATATATATATATATGTTGGAAGAGAAGCGGGAATATAAATGCAGTTTAATTTAATAAAGTTTGATTTAATATCTCATTATCTTATTATCTTATTATTACCTAATCTACTGCAGTGCTGAAGAGAAGCTGGAGACATTTAAAACACATTTATTCATTTTCATTGTGAATAAACTTACTCATAATTCCACATGAATACAAAACTACTTTCAGTTTATAAAAATGTAAGAATAACCTCCGACGTAATTTATTGTGATACCTGAGACTGACTAATTTGCAGCTGGGCCATTGCCCCCCGAGGACCCGACTAGGAGTCGGCTGACCTGAGGCGCTGCCTGTCTGAATCACTACAAGCTACGAGCCGCCCCCATTAACGCCCGACTGAAATCTGACCTGAGGCGCTGCCTGTCTGAATCACTACAAGCTACGAGCTGCCCCCATTAACGCCTGACTGAAATCTGACCTGAGGCGCTGCCTGTCTGAATCACTACAAGCTACGAGCTGCCCCCATTAACGGCAGACTGAAATCTGACCTGAGGCGCTGCCTGTCTGAATCACTACAAGCTACGAGCTGCCCCCATTAACGCCAGACTGAAATCTGACCTGAGGCGCTGCCTGTCTGAATCACTACAAGCTACGAGCTGCCCCCATTAACGCCTGACTGAAATCTGACCTGAGGCGCTGCCTGTCTGAATCACTACAAGCTACGAGCTGCCCCCATTAACGCCAGACTGAAATCTGACCTGAGGCGCTGCCTGTCTGAATCACTACAAGCTACGAGCTGCCCCCATTAACGCCCGACAGAAATCTGACCTGAGGCGCTGCCTGTCTGAATCACTACAAGCTACGAGCTAACCCCATTAACGCCCGACTGAAATCTGACCTGAGGCGCTGCCTGTCTGAATCACTACAAGCTACCAGCCGCCCCCATTAACGCCCGAATGAAATCTGACCTGAGGCGCTGCCTGTCTGAATCACTACAAGCTACGAGCCGCCCCCATTAACGCCCGACTGAAATTTGACCTGAGGCGCTGCCTGTCTGAATCACTACAAGCTACGAGCCGCCCCCATTAACGCCCGACTGAAATCTGACCTGAGGCGCTGCCTGTCTTAATAACGACAAGCTACGAGCCACCCCCATTAATGCCCGACTGAAATCTGACCTGAGGCGCTGCCTGTCTGAATCACTACAAGCTACGAGCCGCCCCCATTAACGCCTGACTGAAATCTGACCTGGAAGGTATTTTTCTATGTTTCTGCTTAAATGATCTGATACCCCGGTAATGGTAACCCCGGTAACGGTTTAGTTTTAGAAAGCAGTGTTGTCTCTTCGTTAGGGTCTCCTGTGAGGCCGTTGAACCTCCCCCGTTGAACCTACTCACAATTTTCACGTAAAGAACTTCTTAGTAAGTTGTTTCGTTTACACAGGAGCTGAGGGGCTTTAAAGGAACGAGTAAGAAAATATTAATCTCGGTTTAAATATGTTTATCCAGCTCTGTAAATGGGTAGTGTGCTGCTCTGTAAATGGGTGGTGTACTGCTCTATAAATGGGTGGTGTACTGCTCTATAAATGGGTGGTGTACTGCTCTATAAATGGGTGGTGTGCTGCTCTGTAAATGGGTGTTGTGCTGCTCTATAAATGGGTGGTGTGCTGCTCTATAAATGGGTGGTGTGCTGCTCTATAAATGGGTGTTGTGCTGGGCTCTATAAATGGGTGGTGTGCTGCTCTATAAATGGGTGGTCTGCTCCTCTATAAATGGGTGGTGTGCTGCTCTGTAAATGGGTGGTGTGCTGCTCTATAAATGGGCGGTGTGCTGCTCTGTAAATGGGTGGTGTGCTGTGCTCTATAAATGGGTG
>NW_022262631.1:197605-260105 GCF_002021735.2 Oncorhynchus kisutch | reverse complement strand
GGAGGGTTTTAGTTTAGTGATTTAACCCCCAGTCAGAGAGGAGGGCTTTAGTTTAGAGATTATCAATGCCCCCATGCACAAAACGAGGTCCATACAGAAATGGTTTGTCGAGATTGGTGTGGAAGAACTTGACTGGCCTGCACACGGCCCTGACCTCAACTCCATCGAACACCTTTGGGTTGAATTGAACGCAACATCAGTGCCCTCACTAATGCTCTTGTGACCGAATGGAGGCTGTTATAGCAGCAATGTTCCAACATCTAGTGGAAAGCCTTCCCAGAAGAGTGGAGGCTGTTCTAACAGGAATGTTCCAACATCTAGTGGAAAGCCTTCCCAGAAGAGTGGAGGCTGTTCTAACAGGAATGTTCCAACATCTAGTGGAAAGCCTTCCCAGAAGAGTGGATGCTGTTATAGCAGCAATGTTACAACATCTAGTGGAAAGCCTTCCCAAAAGAGTGGAGGCTGTTATAGCGACAATGTTCCAACATCTAGTGGAAAGCCTTCCCAGAAGACTGGAGGCTGTTATAGCAGCAATGTTCCAACATCTAGTGGAAAGCCTTCCCAGAAGACTGGAGGCTGTTATAGCAGCAATGTTCCAACATCTAGTAGAAAACCTTCCCAGAAGAGTGGATGCTGTTATAGCGGCAATGTTCCAACATCTAGTGGAAAGCCTTCCCAGAAGAGTGGAGGCTGTTATAGCAAAAGGCTCACTACAGGTCCAAGATGATGTGACTGTTACAAGATGACTTGTGATGAACAGTAACGAAAGGCTTTCTTCAGGTCCAAGATGATGTGACTGTTACAAGATGACTTGTGGTGAATAGTAACAAAAGGCTTTCTTCAGGTCCAAGATGATGTGACTGTTACAAGATGACTTGTGGTGAACAGTAACAAAAGGCTTTCTTCAGGTCCAAGATGACGTGACCTGGCTGTTACAAATCAAATCAAATCAAATGTAATTATATAGCCCTTCGTACATCAGCTGATATCTCAAAGTGCTGTACAGAAACCCAGCCTAAAATCCCCAAACAGCAGGCAATGCAGGTGTAGAAGCACGGTGGCTAGGAAAAACTACCTAGAAAGGCCAAAACCTAGGAAGAAACCTCGAGAGGAACCAGGCTATGAGGGGTGGCCAGTCCTCTTCTGACTGTACCGGGTAGAGAGGAACCCAGACTATGAGGGGTGGCCAGTCCTCTTCTGGCTGTACCAGGTAGAGAGGAACCAGACTATGAGGGGTGGCCAGTCCTCTTCTGACTGTACCGGGTAGAGAGGAACCAGGCTATGAGGGGTGGCCAGTCCTCTTCTGGCTGTGCCGGGAGGAGATTAGAACAGAACATGGCCAAGATGACAAGATGACTTGATGTCCTGCACAAACCTTTACACTGCTGTAGATGTTGCTGCGTGTCTTCCTAAACCCCTCTTTGATAGGCTGTAAATAGGTTGTTGTGTTAGAAACACTTATCGATCCGTGTGTTGCCCAATTCTTTCCGTCACGTTGGAGACAGCACATAGCATTGAAACTTGACTGTAGCTTGGCCACGTCCGATCTATCCCCGTCACGTTGGAGACAGCACATAGCATTGAAACTGGACAGTAGCTTGGCCACGTCCGATCTATCCCCGTGACTTGTAGAGTGGTGTTATGTAAGACAATTTCCCATTGACCTGGGGATCTCCCAAATGTTGGGACAGATTGAGAATATGAGTGAGTGGACCCATTATCAGTGTGGTCCTTTAGAAGGCTAGGTGGACTGTTATCTGGCCCTGTTATCTGGCCCTGTTATCTGGCCCTGTTATCTGGTTATCTGAACCACCAAGACTCTTCCTAGAGCTGGTTGCCTGACCAAACTGAGCAATTGGAGGAGAAGGGCCTCGGTCAGGGAGGTGACCAAGAACCCAATGGTCACTCTGACAGAGCTCCAGAGTTCATCTTTGGAGATGGGAGAATCTTCCAGAAGGAAAAAAACTGCACTCCACCAATCAGCCTTTATGGTAGAGTAGCCCTCAGTAAAAGACACATTACAGCTTGGAGAATGCCAAAAGGCACCCAAAGAACTCTCAGACCATGAGAAACAAGATGCTCTAATGTGATTAAACCAAGATTGAACTCTTTGGCCTGAATGCAAAGTGTTACTTCTGGAGGAAACCTGGCAACATCCCTACTGTGGGGATGTATTTCATTAGCAGGGACTGGGAGACGAATCAGAATCGAGGGAAAGATGAAAGGAGCAAAGTACAGAGAGAGATCCTTAATGAAAACCTGCTCCGGAGCACTCAGGACCTCATACTGGGTCGAAGGTTCACCTTCTCTGGAGAGACCTGAAAATAGCTTTGCAGCGACGCTCCCCATCCAACCTGACAGAGCTTGAGAGGATCTGCAGAGAAGAAATGGGAGAAACTCTCCAAACACAGGTGTGCCAAGCTTGTAGCGTCATACTCAAGAAGACTGGAGACTGTCATTTCTGCTGAAGGTGCTTCAACAAAGTACTAGGTAAAGGGTCTGAATACTTATGTAATTGTGATATTACCGTTTTTTTATTTGTAATACATATGCTGAAATTCATAAAAATCTGTTTTTGCTTTGTCGTTATGGTTGTATTGTGATGTCATTAGGGGGTATTGTGATGTCATTATGGGGTATTGTGATGTCACTATGGGGTAATTGTGATGTCACTATGGGGTATTGTGATGTCATTAGGGGGTATTGTGATGTCATTAGGGGGTATTGTGATGTCACTATGGGGTAATTGTGATGTCACTATGGGGTATTGTGTGTAGATTGAAGAGGGGGAAAAAAACAATTTAATTAATTTTAGAATAAGGCTGTAACGTAGCAAAATGTGGAACAAGTCAAAAGGTTTGAATACTTTCTGATTGCACTGTATGAAAGTGAGTCTTTGGAGGGAGCCTGAATTTCTTTAGAAAGTGTGGATCCCTAAGATGCAACGTATCCACTAAACTCTTCTGTCATTTCTAGAGGGAGGTGTTCTGGTGTTCTGCCATTTCTAGAGGGAGATGTTCTGCCATTTCTAGAGGGAGGTGTTCTGGTGTTCTGCCATTTCTAGAGGGAGATGTTCTGTCATTTCTAGAGGGAGGTGTTCTGGTGTTCTGCCATTTCTAGAGGGAGATGTTCTGCCATTTATAGAGGGAGGTGTTCTGGTGTTCTGCCATTTCTAGAGGGAGGTGTTCTGGTGTTCTGCCATTTCTAGAGGGAGATGTTCTGCCATTTCTAGAGGGAGGTGTTCTGGTGTTCTGCCATTTCTAGAGGGAGATGTTCTGTCATTTCTAGAGGGAGGTGTTCTGGTGTTCTGCCATTTCTAGAGGGAGATGTTCTGCCATTTATAGAGGGAGGTGTTCTGGTGTTCTGCCATTTCTAGAGGGAGGTGTTCTGGTGTTCTGCCATTTCTAGAGGGAGATGTTCTGCCATTTCTAGAGGGAGGTGTTCTGGTGTTCTGCCATTTCTAGAGGGAGATGTTCTGTCATTTCTAGAGGGAGGTGTTCTGGTGTTCTGCCATTTCTAGAGGGAGATGTTCTGCCATTTCTAGAGGGAGATGTTCTGCCATTTCTAGAGGGAGACGTTCTGCCATTTCTAGAGGGAGATGTTCTGCCATTTCTAGAGGGAGATGTCCTGCCATTTCTAGAGGGAGATGTTCTGCCATTTCTAGAGGGAGATGTCCTGCCATTTCTAGAGGGAGACGTTCTGCCATTTCTAGAGGGAGATGTCCTGCCATTTCTAGAGGGAGATGTTCTGCCATTTCTAGAGGGAGATGTCCTGCCATTTCTAGAGGGAGATGTCCTGCCATTTCTAGAGGGAGATGTTCTTGAGGCATCCTGCCTGGTTATACTCTGTTCTTGGCATGTTGTTTTGGCTTTCCAGTAAAACAGTGGATTATTTCCCACAATGCATCACAGTTATCTCCCTTAGATTTAGCAGTAGGTTTTCTTTTCCTTCAGCAGTTATCGTTCTTCCTGAGACATTGATACCCTCCCCAGTCGTTTACAGCCTTAGTTTTTTTTACCTCTTTTATCTAAACAGCATCTCTGTGACTCAGCAGGGCCTTGATGTTGTCAGTCAGCCAAAGGAGATGGACTTACTTTTCTTTTTTTGTTTCTCTCTTCTCTGCTGGAGCTGAGATACATGAAGGTTTTGGGACCTGTGAAAATATCTCTTTAAAGGCTTTTTCATAGGCCTCATTCACGTTGTTTACATGTAAGGACTCTTTTCCAGTGGGCTGACATGAGGACTTGGGGACTTGAGGACTTGAGGACTTGAGGGAGTCTATGAAAGATTGCTGGTTAAAGCGTTTAAGAGATATGTGCTGTTGTGTTAGAGCTCTCCTCTCCTCTCCTCTCCTCTCCTCTCCTCTCCTCTCCTCTCCTCTCCTCTCCTCTCCTCTCCTCTCCTCTCCTCTCCTCTCCTCTCCTCTCCTCTCCTCTCCTCTCCTCTCCTCTCCTCTCCTCTCCTCTCCTCTCCTCTCCTCTCCTCTCCTCTCCTCTCCTCTCCTCTCCTCTCCTCTCCTCTGTCTCTCTCTGCTGCAGGTCCAGCAGCATACCACCATGCCTCTCACTGCTGGCTTGCTTCTGAAACTAAGCAGGGTTGGTCCTGGTCAGTCCCTGGATTGGAGACCAGATTCTGTTGGAAGTGGTGTTGGAGGGCCAGTAGGAGGCACTCTTTCCCCTGGTCTAATGAAACATCCCAAAGCCCCAGGGCAGTGATTGGGGACATACACAGGACTGTCTTATTTCTACACAGCAGGCCTCCAGATCATCACACTCAAGCACAGGTCTCCTGTCAGAAAGTTTGGTCTGGTTGATGTCCATCTCTCAGGTCTCCTGTCAGAAGGTTTGGTCTGGTTGATGTCCATCTCTCAGGTCTCCTGTCAGAAGGTATGGTGTGGTTGGTGTTCAGGTCTACTGTCAGAAGGTATGGTGTGGTTGATGTCCATCTCTCAGGTCTCCTTTCAGAAGGTATGGTATGGTTGGTGTTCAGGTCTCCTGTCAGAAGGTATGGTATGGTTGGGGTTCAGGTCTCTTGTCAGAAGGTATGGTATGGTTGGTGTTCAGGTCTCTTGTCAGAAGGTATGGTATGGTTGGTGTTCAGGTCTCTTGTCAGAAGGTATGGTGTGGTTGATGTTCAGGTCTCCTGTCAGAAGGTCTGGTCTGGTTGATGTTCAGGTCTCCTGTCAGAAGGTATGGTGTGGTTGATGTCCATCTCTCAGGTCTCCTGTCAGAAGGTATGGTATGGTTGGTGTTCAGGTCTCCTGTCAGAATGTATGGTCTGGTTGATGTACATCTCTCAGGTCTCCTGTCAGAAGGTTTGGTATGGTTGGTGTTCAGGTCTCCTGTCAGAAGGTATGGTATGGTTGGTGTTCAGGTCTCTTGTCAGAAGGTATGGTATGGTTGGTGTTCAGGTCTCTTGTCAGAAGGTATGGTGTGGTTGATGTACATCTCTCAGGTCTCCTGTCAGAAGGTTTGGTGTGTTTGATGTCCATCTCTCAGGTCTCCTGTCAGAAGGTATGGTATGGTTGGTGTTCAGGTCTCCTGTCAGAAGGTATGGTATGGTTGGTGTTCAGGTCTCCTGTCAGAAGGTATGGTATGGTTGATGTACATCTCTCAGGTCTCCTGTCAGAAGGTTTGGTATGGTTGATGTTCAGGTCTCCTGTCAGAAGGTTTGGTATGGTTGATGTACATCTCTCCTGTCAGAAGGTTTGGTGTGTTTGATGTCCATCTCTCAGTTCTCCTGTCAGAAGGTATGGTATGGTTGGTGTTCAGGTCTCCTGTCAGAAGGTATGGTATGGTTGGTGTTCAGGTCTCCTGTCAGAAGGTATGGTATGGTTGATGTTCAGGTCTCCTGTCAGAAGGTATGGTGTGGTTGATGTTCAGGTCTCCTGTCAGAAGGTATGGTATGGTTGATGTTCAGGTCTCCTGTCAGAAGGTATGGTGTGGTTGATGTCCATCTCTCAGGTCTCCTGTCAGAAGGTATGGTATGGTTGGTGTTCAGGTCTCCTGTCAGAAGGTTTGGTATGGTTGGTGTTCAGGTCTCCTGTCAGAAGGTATGGTATGGTTGGTGTTCAGGTCTCTTGTCAGAAGGTATGGTATGGTTGGTGTTCAGGTCTCTTGTCAGAAGGTATGGTGTGGTTGATGTACATCTCTCAGGTCTCCTGTCAGAAGGTTTGGTGTGTTTGATGTCCATCTCTCAGGTCTCCTGTCAGAAGGTATGGTATGGTTGGTGTTCAGGTCTCCTGTCAGAAGGTATGGTATGGTTGGTGTTCAGGTCTCCTGTCAGAAGGTATGGTATGGTTGATGTACATCTCTCAGGTCTCCTGTCAGAAGGTATGGTATGGTTGATGTTCAGGTCTCCTGTCAGAAGGTTTGGTATGGTTGATGTACATCTCTCCTGTCAGAAGGTTTGGTGTGTTTGATGTCCATCTCTCAGTTCTCCTGTCAGAAGGTATGGTATGGTTGGTGTTCAGGTCTCCTGTCAGAAGGTATGGTATGGTTGGTGTTCAGGTCTCCTGTCAGAAGGTATGGTATGGTTGATGTTCAGGTCTCCTGTCAGAAGGTATGGTGTGGTTGATGTTCAGGTCTCCTGTCAGAAGGTATGGTAAGGTTGATGTTCAGGTCTCCTGTCAGAAGGTATGGTGTGGTTGATGTCCATCTCTCAGGTCTCCTGTCAGAAGGTATGGTATGGTTGGTGTTCAGGTCTCCTGTCAGAAGGTATGGTATGGTTGGTGTTCAGGTCTCCTTTCAGAAGGTATGGTCTGGTTGATGTACATCTCTCAGTTCTCCTGTCAGAAGGTATGGTATGGTTGATGTACATCTCTCAGGTCTCCTGTCAGAAGGTATGGTATGGTTGGTGTTCAGGTCTCCTGTCAGAAGGTATGGTGTGGTTGATGTACATCTCTCCTGTCAGAAGGTATGGTGTGTTTGATGTCCATCTCTCAGTTCTCCTGTCAGAAGGTATGGTATGGTTGGTGTTCAGGTCTCCTGTCAGAAGGTATGGTATGGTTGATGTTCAGGTCTCTTGTTAGAAGGTATGGTATGGTTGGTGTTCAGGTCTCCTGTCAGAAGGTATGGTATGGTTGATGTACATCTCTCCTGTCAGAAGGTATGGTTGATGTACATCTCTCAGTTCTCCTGTCAGAAGGTATGGTATGGTTGATGTTCAGGTCTCCTGTCAGAAGGTTTGGTATGGTTGATGTACATCTCTCAGGTCTCCTGTCAGAAGGTATGGTATGGTTGGTGTTCAGGTCTCCTGTCAGAAGGTATGGTATGGTTGATGTTCAGGTCTCCTGTCAGAAGGTTTGGTATGGTTGATGTACATCTCTCAGGTCTCCTGTCAGAAGGTATGGTATGGTTATTGTTCAGGTCTCCTGTCAGAAGATATGGTATGGTTGATGTACATCTCTCCTGTCAGAAGGTATGGTTGATGTACATCTCTACATCATGTACTGTGTACTCTGTCTCTCCTATAGAGAATATATCCTTCAATGTCCACCGCAGAGCTGGGAATAGAGCTGGGAATAGTGTCTAAAAGCCGGGTTTCACTAAGGCCTAGGATGTGAACATTATCCCTGCTAAGGCCTAGGATGTGAACATTATCCCTGCTAAGGCCTAGGATGTGAACATTAGCCCTGCTAAGGCCAAAGATGTGAACATTAGCCCTGCTAAGACCTAGGATGTGAACATTAGCCCTGCTTAGACCTGGGATGTGAACATTAGCCCTGCTAAGGCCTAGGATGTGAACATTAGCCCTGCTAAGACCTAGGATGTGAACATTAGCCCTGCTAAGACCTGGGATGTGAACATTAGCCCTGCTAAGGCCTGGGATGTGAACATGATCCCTGCTAAGGCCAAAGATGTGAACATTAGCCCTACTAAGACCTAGGATGTGAACATTATCCCTGCTAAGACCTGGGATGTGAACATTAGCCCTACTAAGGCCTAGGATGTGAACATTAGCCCTGCTAAGGCCTAGGATGTGAACATTAGCCCTGCTAAGGCCTAGGATGTGAACATTAGCCCTGCTAAGGCCTAGGATGTGAACATTAACCCTGCTAAAGCCTGGGATGTGAACATTAGCCCTGCTAAGGAGCAGTTGTTGATTCTCCTGCAGGTGTACAGTACTGCTAGTGAGACGGAAGTTTAAGAAGCAGTCAGCACCCATTTGTTTTCATCGTGGCAGTACCTCTGAATCTGGGCCAGGATTTAACTCCACATCACTCGGGCAGAAACAAAACAACGACATTGTGGTTCTGCTGAGTATCTGACCACCGCATTGTATGTGACATAAACCCCATTTTAGACAGACCCCATGTTTAACCCAGCTTAATGGGTTAAACAGCCATTAAGATGGGCTAAACAGCCATTAAGCAGGGTTAAACAGCCATTAAACTGGGTTAAACAGCCATTAAGCTGAGTTAAACAGCCATTAAACTGGGTTAAACAGCCATTAAGCAGGGTTAAACAGCCATTAAGTTGGGTTAAACAGCCATTAAGCTGGGTTAAACAGCCATTAAACTGGGGTTAAACAGCCATTAAGTTGGGTTAAACAGCCATTAAACTGGGGTTAAACAGCCATTAAGCAGGGTTAAACAGCCATTAAGTTGGGTTAAACAGCCATTAAGCAGGGTTAAACAGCCATTAAGTTGGGTTAAACAGCCATTAAACTGGGTTAAACAGCCATTAAACAGGGTTAAACAGACATTAAACAGGGTTAAACAGCCATTAAACTGGGTTAAACAGCCATTAAACTGGGTTAAACAGCCATTAAGTTGGGTTAAACAGCCATTAAACTGGGTTAAACAGCCATTAAACTGGGTTAAACAGCCATTAAACTAGGTTAAACAGCCATTAAACAGGGTTAAACAGCCATTAAACTGGGTTAAACAGCCATTAAACTGGGTTAAACAGCCATTAAGCAGGGTTAAACAGCCATTAAGTTGGGTTAAACAGCCATTAAGCTGGGTTAAACAGCCATTAAACTGGGGTTAAACAGCCATTAAGTTGGGTTAAACAGCCATTAAACTGGGGTTAAACAGCCATTAAGCAGGGTTAAACAGCCATTAAGCAGGGTTAAACAGGCATTAATTTGGGTTAAACAGCCATTAAGCAGGGTTAAACAGCCATTAAGCTGGGTTAAACAGCCATTAAACTGGGTTAAACAGCCATTAAACTGGGTTAAGCAGCCATTAAACAGGGTTAAACAGCCATTAAACAGGGTTAAACAGCCATTAAACTGGGTTAAACAGCCATTAAACTGGGTTAAACAGCCATTAAGTTGGGTTAAACAGCCATTAAACTGGGTTAAACAGCCATTAAACTGGGTTAAACAGCCATTAAACAGGGTTAAACAGCCATTAAACTGGGTTAAACAGCCATTAAACTGGGTTAAACAGCCATTAAACTGGGTTAAACAGCCATTAAGTTGGCCCCTAGCCTCAACAGGTTTTAAGCTGGGTTAATTTGGGGGTCCGGGCTCTGATTTAAAAGTATCAACCTCTTACAATTGGATTGATCCGATTTGCAAGAAAGGAGGACAATTAGAAGCGCTGTCCATGTTGTCATTAATATTGTGCCAATGTATTCAATCCATAACACAGTTCCCTATAGAAATACATTATTAACATATTATCTGATGATACGATGATGATATGTTACCTAGACTAACCCATGCCCCCGCACATTGACTCTGTACCGTAACACCATGTATATAGCCTCCACATTGACTCTATACCGTAACACCATGTATATAGCCTCCACATTGACTCTATACCGTAACACCCTGTATATAGCCTCCACATTGACTCTGTACCGTAACACCCTGTATATAGCCTCCACATTGACTCTGTACCGTAACACCCTGTATATAGCCTCCACATTGACTCTGTACCGGTACCCCCTGTATATAGCCTCCACATTGACTCTGTACCGGTACCCCCTGTATATAGCCTCCATATTGACTCTGTACCGGTACACCCTGTATATAGCCTCCACATTGACTCTGTACCGGTACCCCCTGTATATAGCCTCCACATTGATTCTGTACCGTAATACCCTGTATATAGCCTCCACATTGACTCTGTACCGTAACACCCTGTATATAGCCTCCACATTGACTCAGTACCGTAACACCCTGTATATAGCCTCCACATTGACTCTGTACCGTAACACCATGTATATAGCCTCCACATTGACTCTGTACCGTAACACCCTGTATATAGCCTCCACATTGACTCTGTACCGGTACCCACCTGTATATAGCCTCCACATTGACTCTGTACCGGTGCCCCCTGTATATAGCCTCCACATTGACTCTGTACCGTAACACCCTGTATATAGCCTCCACATTGACTCTGTACCGTAACACCCTGTATATAGCCTCCACATTGACTCTGTACCGGTACCCCCTGTATATAGCCTCCACATTGACTCTGTACCGTAACACCCTGTATATAGCCTCCACATTGACTCTGTACCGTAACACCCTGTATATAGCCTCCACATTGACTCAGTACCGTAACACCCTGTATATAGCCTCCACATTGACTCAGTACCGTAACACCCTGTATATAGTCTCGTATTTGGCATCATTTGATTTAATTGTACTGGTACGTACAGCGTCTTGACAATGTGTGGTAATGTTGGTGTCTTCCGAACAGATCGATGACACTCCCATAACAGGCGTCCTCATTATGACACCACAATATCGCCGTCACTACATCATCATTCAGCGCCAGGCCAGCTAGCGGGAGCTAAAACGTTTGGGCCCTGGAGATGTGTTCGCGCGCTAAGAGAAGCGAATTAAGCGTTTTGATTGGCTGTCACACTGCCATCGCCTGCCAGCGTGCGAGTCAGCCAGGAGCCGAGCCAGCCAGGAGCCGAGCCAGCCAGCCAGGAGCCGAGCCAGCCAGGAGCCGAGCCAGCCAGGAGCCGAGCCAGCCAGGAGCCGAGCCAGCCAAGAGCCGAGCCAGCCAGGAGCCGAGCCAGCCAGGTGCCAAGCTAGCGCGACAGACACTGTTATACAGACGTGACAACAACAGGAGAAGAGCGATGTGCCCGTTGGCAGTCAGTTATCATCTGAGACAGAGAGGGAGGAGAGGGGGCTGAATCAGTGTGTTCACCATGTCACTCTCCAGGATCTGTGACAGTGTGTGTGTGTGCTAGTGTGTGTGTTAGTGTGTGTGTGTGTTAGTATGTGTGTTAGTGTGTGTGTGCTAGTGTGTGTGTGTGCTAGTGTGTGTGTGTGTCAGTGTATGTGTGTGCTAGTGTGTGTGCTAGTGTGTGTGTGTTAGTGTGTGTGTGCTAGTGTGTGTGTGTGCTAGTGTGTGTGTGTGCTAGTGTGTGTGTGTGTCAGTGTATGTGTGTGCTAGTGTGTGTGTGTTAGTGTGTGTGTGTGCTAGTGTGTGTGCTAGTGTGTGTGCGTTAGTGTGTGTGTGTGTCAGTGTATGTGTGTGCTAGTGTGTGTGTGCTAGTGTGTGTGCGTTAGTGTGTGTGTGTGTCAGTGTATGTGTGTGCTAGTGTGTGTGTGCTAGTGTGTGTGCGTTAGTGTGTGTGTTAGTGTGTGTGTGTGTTAGTGTGTGTGCGTTAGTGTGTGTGTTAGTGTGTGTGTTAGTGTGTGTGTGTGTCAGTGTATGTGTGTGCTAGTGTGTGTGTGCTAGTGTGTGTGCGTTAGTGTGTGTGTTAGTGTGTGTGTGTGTTAGTGTGTGTGTTACTGAGTGTGTTTGTGTGCTAGTGTGTGTGTGTTAGTGAGTGTGTGTCAGTATGTGTGTGTGTTAATGTGTGTGTGTCAGTGTGTATTTGTCAGTGTGTGTGTGTATGTTAGTGTGTGTGTGTGTGTTAGTTTGTGTGTGTCAGTGTGTGTGTATGTTAGTGTGTGTGTGTCAGTGTGTGTGTGTCAGTGTGTGTGTATGTTAGTGTGTGTGTGTCCGTGTGTGTGTGTCAGTGTGTGTGTGTCAGTGTGTGTGTGTCAGTGTGTGTGTGTCAGTGTGTGTGTGTGTTAGTGTGTGAGTGTCAGTGTGTGTGTATGTTAGTGTGTGTATGTTAGTGTGTGTGTGTGTATGATAGTGTGTGTATGTTAGTGTGTGTGTGTATGATAGTGTGTGTGTGTGTATGTCAGTGTGTGTGTGTCAGTGTGTGTGTGTCAGTGTGTGTGTGTCAGTGTGTGTGTCAGTGTGTGAGTGTGTGTGTGTGTGTCAGTGTGTGTGTATGATAGTGTGTGTGTGTGTGTGTCTGTCAGTGTGTGTGTATGATAGTGTGTGTGTGTCAGTGTGTGTGTATGATAGTGTGTGTGTGTGTGTGTGTGTCAGTGTGTGTGTATGATAGTGTGTGTGTGTGTGTGTCAGTGTGTGTATGATAGTGTGTGTGTGTGTGTCAGTGTGTGTGTATGATAGTGTGTGTGTGTCAGTATGTGTGTATGATAGTGTGTGTGTCAGTGTGTGTGTATGATAGTGTGTGTGTCAGTGTGTGTGTATGATAGTGTGTGTATGATAGTGTGTGTGTATGATAGTGTGTGTGTCAGTGTGTGTGTATGATAGTGTGTGTGTGTCAGTGTGTGTGTATGATAGTGTGTGTGTGTCAGTATGTGTGTATGATAGTGTGTGTGTCAGTGTGTGTGTATGATAGTGTGTGTGTGTCAGTGTGTGTGTATGATAGTGTGTGTGTGTCAGTGTGTGTGTATGATAGTGTGTGTGTGTCAGTGTGTGAGTATGATAGTGTGTGTGTGTCAGTGTGTGTGTATGATAGTGTGTGTGTGTCAGTGTGTGTGTGTCAGATTGTGTGTATGATAGTGTGTGTTAGTGTGTGTGTATGATAGTGTGTGTGTGTGTCAGTGTGTGTGTATGATAGTGTGTGTGTGTCAGTGTGTGTGTGTCAGATTGTGTGTATGATAGTGTGTGTCAGTGTGTGTGTATGATAGTGTGTGTGTGTGTGTGTGTGTGTGTGTGTGTGTGTGTTTGTCAGTGTGTGTGTATGATAGTGTGTGTGTGTGTCAGTGTGTGTGTATGATAGTGTGTGTGTGTCAGTGTGTGTGTATGATAGTGTGTGTGTGTCAGTGTGTGTGTATGATAGTGTGTGTCAGTGTGTGTGTATGATAGTGTGTGTGTGTCAGTGTGTGTGTATGATAGTGTGTGTGTGTCAGTGTGTGTGTGTCAGATTGTGTGTATGATAGTGTGTGTCAGTGTGTGTGTATGATAGTGTGTGTGTGTGTGTGTGTGTGTGTGTCAGTGTGTGTGTATGATAGTGTGTGTGCGTCAGTTTTTGTGTATGATAGTGTGTGGGTGTCAGTGTGTGTGTATGATAGTGTGTGTCAGTGTGTGTGTATGATAGTGTGTCAGTGTGTGTGTATGATAGTGGGTGTCAGTGTGTGTGTATGATAGTGTGTGTCAGTGTGTGTGTATGATAGTGTGTGTCAGTGTGTGTGTATGATAGTGTGTGTCAGTGTGTGTGTATGAGGGTGTTCTGTTTTGCAGCTGTAAAATAAAAAGTAAAATAAATGATAAAAAATTCACATTAAACATTACACATTCATTACATTCACAGTAAACATTACACATTCATTACATTCACAGTAAACATTACACATTCATTACATTCACAGTAAACATTACACATTCATTACATTCACAGGGAAACATTACACATTCATTACATTCACAGGGAAACATTACACATTCATTACATTCACAGTAAACATTACACATTCATTACATTCACAGTAAACATTACACATTCATTACATTCACAGTAAACATTACACATTCATTACATTCACAGGGAAACATTAAACATTCATTACATTCACAGTAAACATTACACATTCATTACATTCACAGTAAACATTACACATTCATTACATTCACAGGGAAACATTACACATTCATTACATTCACAGTAAACATTACACATTCATTACATTCACAGTAAACATTACACATTCATTACATTCACAGGGAAACATTACACATTCATTACATTCACAGTGAAACATTAAACATTCATTACATTCACAGTAAACATTACACATTCATTACATTCACAGGGAAACATTACACATTCATTACATTCACAGTAAACATTACACATTCATTACATTCACAGTGAAACATTACACATTCATTACATTCACAGTGAAACATTACACATTCATTACATTCACAGTAAACATTACACATTCATTACATTCACAGTAAACATTACACATTCATTACATTCACAGTGAAACATTACACATTCATTACATTCACAGGGAAACATTACACATTCCTTACATTCACAGTAAACATTACACATTCATTACATTCACAGGGAAACATTACACATTCATTACATTCACAGGGAAACATTACACATTCATTACATTCACAGGGAAACATTACACATTCATTACATTCACAGTGAAACATTACACATTCATTACATTCACAGTGAAACATTACACATTCATTACATTCACATGTGCAAATAGTCTCTCTCTTCCCCCTCTCTCTCCCCCCTCTCCCCCCCCTCTCTCTCTCCTTCCCTCTCTCTTCCCCTCTCCATCTTCCCCTTCTCCCCCTCTCTCTCTTCCCCCACTCTCTCCCCCCTCTCTCTTCCCCCACTCTCTCCCCCCTCTCTCTTCCCCCTCTCTCTCCCCCCTCTCGCTTCCCCTCTCTCTCTCTCCTCCCTCTCTCTCTTCCCCCTCTCTCTGTCCTCCCTCTCTCTCTCCTCCCTCTCTCTCTTCCCCCTCTCTCTGTCCTCCCTCTCTCTCCCTCCTCCCTCTCTCTCTTCCCCCTCTCTCTCTCCTCTCTCTCTCTTCCCCCTCTCCTCTCTCTCTCTTCTCTCTCTCCCCCCTCTCTCTGTCCTCCCCCTCTCTCTCTTCTCTCTCTTCCCCCTCTCTCTCCCCACTCCCTCTTTCTCTTCAATTTGCTCATTCTTAAAGTATGCTCAGCTACAGCTCCACTGATTAATTCCACTTACATACACACACACACACACACACACACACACACACACACACACACACACACACACACACACACACACACACACACACACACACACACACACACACACACACACACACACAACCTCTCTCTCCAACTCTCTTCTCTAATCACCATTATTTCAAGCAAACTCAAACTCCACCTTCAGCAGGGGCAGTAATAAACCGTCTCCTCGGAGCCACAGCAGTGTGTTTAACTTACTTAAATATTTATACTCCTTCAGGGTTTCTCTTAAATAAAAATCTGATCCGTATCTCCTTTCAGCTAATGTCTCTCTGTGTGAAGGAGGCCCTTGACAGGGCTATCAATCTGTTGGCCTGATCATAGAGGAGCCGTTCGATCGTTACAACCGTTCCCTATATAGGGCTCATAGGACATTGGCCAAAAGTAGTGCACTATGTAGGGCATAGTGTGCCATTTGACACCTGGACATAAGATAGCAAATAGCAAAACGGAGAAACAGGCGACGTCCCACAGAGGTTGGATGTAACAAATATAAAAATAAACAAACCCATATCTACATATCTACAGGGTGAAATATCGCAGTGTGACGTCACAGAGATTTGTGACCTGTTGCCACGTCAACCGGTGAAGAACAAACACAATAAATAAATACATTTTTTCAGTTTTTTGATTTGTTTAAAAAAGTTTGAAATATCCAATAAATGTCGTTCCACTTCATGATTGTGTCCCACTTGTTGTTGATTCTTCACAAAAAAATACAGTTTTATATCTTTATGTTTGAAGCCTGAAATGTGGCAAAAGGTCGCAAAGTTCAAGGGGGCCGGATACTTTCGCAAGGCACTGTATATATTGAAAATGTCTTTATTCTTTTGGAACTTCTTTGAGTGTAATGTTTACTGTTCATTTTTATTGTTTATTTCACTTCTTATGGCTGGGGGGGGGCAGTATTGAGTAGCTTGGATGAATACGGTGCCCAGAGTAAACTGCCTGCTACTCAGGCCCAGAAGCTAAGATATGCATATTATTGGATAGATTTGAATAGAAAACACTCTGAAGTTTCTAAAACTGTTTGAATGATGTCTGTGAGTATAACAGAACTCATATGGCAGGCGAAAACCTGAGATAAAAATCCAACCAGGAAGTGGGAAATCTTAGGTTTGTAGTTTTTCAATTCTTTGCCTTTCAAATAAACAGTGTAAATTTGGTCCGATTGCATTACCTAAGGCTTCCACTAGATGTCAACAGTCTTTAGAACCTTCGTCACGGTTTTCCTCTTTTTGAATAAGACAACTAAACATGAACATAATACAAAACAATAAACGTAGAAAAACCGAAACAGCCCTATCTGGTGCAACAAACACAAAGACAGGAAACAACCACCCACCAAAACCCAGCACAAAACAGGCTACCTAAATATGGTTCCCAATCAGAGACAATGACTAACACCTGCCTCTGATTGAGAACCATATCAGGCCCAAACATAGAAATAGACAAACTAGACACACAATATATAGAATGCCCACTCAGATCACACCCTGACCAACCAAAACATAGAAACATACAAAGCAAACTATGGTCAGGGTGTGACAACCTTTTTTGAGGCTTTTACTGTGAAGGAGGAGAGAATAAGAGCTGTTTCTACCAGAGGTCTGGCAGAAGGCCATGAGCTGATCACGCAAGCGCCCGTGAGAGGTAACTGCTTTCCATTGCATTTCTAAAGACAAAGGAATTCTCTGGTTGGAACATTATTGAAGAGTTATGTTAAAAAACATCCTAAAGATTGATTCTATACTTCGTTTGACATGTTTCTACGGAATGTAACGGAACCTTTTGACTTTTCGTCTGGACCTAGTGCTCGAGCCTTATGAATTTGGATTTGTGTACTAAACGCGCGAACAAAAAGGAGTTATTTGGACATAAATGATGGACTTTATCGAACAAAATAAAAATGTGTTGTAGAACTGGGATTCTTGGGAGTGCATTCTGATGAAGATCAGCAAAGGTAAGTGAATATTTGTAATGCTATTTCTGACTTCTGTTGACTCCACAACATGGCGGGTATCTGTATGGCTTGTTTTTGTGTCTGAGCGCTGTACTCAGATTATTGCATGGTGTGCTTTTTTGTAAAGTTATTTTGAAATCTCAGACAGCGGTTGCATTAAGGAGAAGTATATCTTTAATTCCATGAATAACACTTGTATCTTTTATCAATGTTTGTTATGAGTATTTCTGTAAATGGATGTGGCTCTCTGCTGAGAGAGCAACTGAGAAAATCACCGCGCCAATGTAAACTGAGATTTTTGGATATAAATATGAACTTTATCGAGCAAAACATACATGTATTGTGCAACATGAAGTCCTATGAGTGCCATCTGATGAAGATCATCAAAGGTTAGTGATTAATTTGATGTCTATTTCTGCTTTTTGTGACTCATCTCTTTGGCTGAAAAAATGGCTGTGTTTTTTTGTGACTACACGGTGACCTAACATAATCATTTGGTGTGCTTTTGCTATAAAGCCTTTTTGAAATCGGACACTGTGGTGGGATTAACAACAAGTTGATCTTTAAAATGGTGTAAAATACTGGTATGTTTGAGGAATTTTAGTTATGAGATTTCTGTTGTTTGTAATTGGCACCCTAACTGGCTGTTGTCATATCGATCCCGTTAGCGGGATTTCAGCCGTAGGAATTAACTTGCTTGTTTTCTTTGGCATGTTTTCCATGCCAAAGAATAAAGTCCTTGATTTGAAATTGAATTGAGAGAGAGATCTAGGTACTGAGGGGAGAGAACTTAAAGGAGGTACACATGGCAGTGAAGGAGGAGGTCAGAAAAGCTGAGGTGTGCCAGAGAACAGGACGCTCCCCCAGACATGCCAGCAGAACAGCCCACCTCAGACCCCCCCCCCGCCACCATACAGTGGGTGAATGCAAGCGTTTTGCGACTCAAAACCTAATTTATACCTGGCCCAGCACTCCACCCTGGACTTGAACAGCCTTTACAACCAGGTCCACCTCTACAATTAGCAATTCCAACTTTTTGCCAGGACCCTGAAGGACGTCACTCTCAACCGTAGCCCAAGCACCTCACACAGGAGCAACAGAGCAACAGACACCAAGCCCAGACCAGGGAGACACCCTCCCAGACCTTAAATTAAATCTAGAATCGGCTTCCTATTTCACAACAAAGCATCCTTCACTCATGCTGCCAAACATACCCTCGTAAAACGTATAATCCTACCGATCCTTGACTTCGGCGATGTCATTTACAAAATAGTCTCCAATACTCTACTCAGCAAATTGGATGCAGTCTATCACAGTGCCATCCATTTTATCACCAAAGCCCCATATACTACCCACCACTGCGACCTGTACGCTCTCGTCGGCTGGCCTTCACTACATATCCGTTGCCAAACCCACTGGCTCCAGGGCATCTGTAAGTCTTGCTAGGTAAAGCTCCGCCTTATCTCAGCTCAACGGTCACCATAGCAACACCCACCTGTAGCACGCGCTCCAGCAGGTATATTTCACTGGTCATCCCCAAAGCCAACACCTGCTTTGGGCGCCTTTCCTTCCAGTTCTCTGCTGCCAATGACTGGAATGAATTGCAAAAAAATCACTGAAGTTGGAGACTTATGTCTCCCTAACTAACTTTAAGCGTCAGCTGTCAGAGCAGCTTACCGATCTCTGCATCTGTACGCATCCCATCTGTACACAGCCCATATGTACACAGCCCATCTGTAAATCCCCATCTGTAAATAGCCCATCTGTAAATAGCCCATCTGTACACAGCCCATCTGTACCCCGCCCATCTGTAAATAGCCCATCTGTAGATAGCCCATCTGTAAACAGCCCATCCAACCAACTACCTACCTCATCCCCATATTTATATATATATATATTTTTTGTTCTTTTGCACACCAGTATTTCTACTTGCACATCCTCATCTGCACATATATCACTCCAGTGTTAATTGCTAAATTGTAATTACTTCGCCACTGTTGGCCTATTTATTGCCTTACCTCCTTACTTCATTTGAACACACTGTATATAGATTGTATGTTTGTTTATTCCATGTGTAACTCTGTGTTGTTATTTGTGTCACACTGCTTTGCTTTATCTTGGCCAGGTCGCAGTTGTAATTGAGAACTTGTTCTCAACTGGCCTACCTGGTTAAATAAAGGTGTTCTCAACTGGCCTACCTGGTTAAATAAAGGTGTTCTCAACTGGCCTACCTGGTTAAATAAAGGTGTTCTCAACTGGCCTACCTGGTTAAATAAAGGTGTTCTCAACTAGCCTACCTGGTTAAATAAAGGTGTTCTCAACTAGCCTACCTGGTTAAATAAAGGTGTTCTCAACTAGCCTACCTGGTTAAATAAAGGTGTTCTCAACTGGCCTACCTGGTTAAATAAAGGTGTTCTCAACTAGCCTACCTGGTTAAATAAAGGTGTTCTCAACTGGCCTACCTGGTTAAATAAAGGTGTTCTCAACTGGCCTACCTGGTTAAATAAAGGTGTTCTCAACTGGCCTACCTGGTTAAATAAAGGTGTTCTCAACTGGCCTACCTGGTTAAATAAAGGTGTTCTCAACTGGCCTACCTGGTTAAATAAAGGTGTTCTCAACTAGCCTACCTGGTTAAATAAAGGTGTTCTCAACTGGCCTACCTGGTTAAATAAAGGTGTTCTCCACTAGCCTACCTGGTTAAATAAAGGTGTTCTCAACTGGCCTACCTGGTTAAATAAAGGTGTTCTCAACTAGCCTACCTGGTTAAATAAAGGTGTTCTCAACTAGCCTACCTGGTTAAATAAAGGTGTTCTCAACTAGCCTACCTGGTTAAATAAAGGTGTTCTCCACTAGCCTACCTGGTTAAATAAAGGTGTTCTCAACTAGCCTACCTGGTTAAATAAAGGTGTTCTCAACTAGCCTACCTGGTTAAATAAAGGTGTTCTCCACTAGCCTACCTGGTTAAATAAAGGTGTTCTCAACTAGCCTACCTGGTTAAATAAAGGTGTTCTCAACTGGCCTACCTGGTTAAATAAAGGTGTTCTCAACTAGCCTACCTGGTTAAATAAAGGTGTTCTCAACTGGCCTACCTGGTTAAATAAAGGTGTTCTCAACTGGCCTACCTGGTTAAATAAAGGTGTTCTCAACTGGCCTACCTGGTTAAATAAAGGTGTTCTCAACTGGCCTACCTGGTTAAATAAAGGTGTTCTCAACTGGCCTACCTGGTTAAATAAAGGTGTTCTCAACTAGCCTACCTGGTTAAATAAAGGTGTTCTCAACTAGCCTACCTGGTTAAATAAAGGTGTTCTCAACTAGCCTACCTGGTTAAATAATGGTGTTCTCAACTAGCCTACCTGGTTAAATAAAGGTGTTCTCAACTAGCCTACCTGGTTAAATAAAGGTGTTCTCAACTAGCCTACCTGGTTAAATAAAGGTGTTCTCAACTGGCCTACCTGGTTAAATAAAGGTGTTCTCAACTGGCCTACCTGGTTAAATAAAGGTGTTCTCAACTAGCCTACCTGGTTAAATAAAGGTGTTCTCAACTGGCCTACCTGGTTAAATAAAGGTGTTCTCAACTAGCCTACCTGGTTAAATAAAGGTGTTCTCAACTGGCCTACCTGGTTAAATAAAGGTGTTCTCAACTAGCCTACCTGGTTAAATAAAGGTGTTCTCAACTAGCCTACCTGGTTAAATAAAGGTGTTCTCAACTGGCCTACCTGGTTAAATAAAGGTGTTCTCAACTAGCCTACCTGGTTAAATAAAGGTGTTCTCAACTAGCCTACCTGGTTAAATAAAGGTGTTCTCCACTAGCCTACCTGGTTAAATAAAGGTGTTCTCCACTAGCCTACCTGGTTAAATAAAGGTGAAATAAATAAAAATAAAAATACCTGTAAGACCCTGAAGGACCTGAGACAAGAGGACCAACACCCAGACCACAGAATCACTAGCCACACCCCTGTAAGACCCTGAAGGACCTGAGACAAGAGGACCAACACCCAGACCACAGAATCACTAGCCACACCCCTGTAAGACCCTGAAGGACCTGAGACAAGAGGACCAACACCCAGACCACAGAATCACTAGCCACACCCCTGTAAGACCCTGAAGGACCTGAGACAAGAGGACCAACACCCAGACCACAGAATCACTAGCCACATCCCTGTAAGACCCTGAAGGACCTGAGACAAGAGGACCAACACCCAGACCACAGAATCACTAGCCACACCCCTGTAAGACCCTGAAGGACCTGAGACAAGAGGACCAACACCCAGACCACAGAATCACTAGCCACATCCCTGTAAGACCCTGAAGGACCTGAGACAAGAGGACCAACACCCAGACCACAGAATCACTAGCCACACCCCTGTAAGACCCTGAAGGACCTGAGACAAGAGGACCAACACCCAGACCACAGAATCACTAGCCACACCCCTGTAAGACCCTGAAGGACCTGAGACAAGAGGACCAACACCCAGACCACAGAATCACTAGCCACACCCCTGTAAGACCCTGAAGGACCTGAGACAAGAGGACCAACACCCAGACCACAGAATCACTAGCCACACCCCTGTAAGACCCTGAAGGACCTGAGACAAGAGGACCAACACCCAGACCACAGAATCACTAGCCACATCCCTGTAAGACCCTGAAGGACCTGAGACAAGAGGACCAACACCCAGACCACAGAATCACTAGCCACACCCCTGTAAGACCCTGAAGGACCTGAGACAAGAGGACCAACACCCAGACCACAGAATCACTAGCCACACCCCTGTAAGACCCTGAAGGACCTGAGACAAGAGGACCAACACCCAGACCACAGAATCACTAGCCACACCCCTGTAAGACCCTGAAGGACCTGAGACAAGAGGACCAACACCCAGACCACAGAATCACTAGCCACATCCCTGTAAGACCCTGAAGGACCTGAGACAAGAGGACCAACACCCAGACCACAGAATCACTAGCCACACCCCTGTAAGACCCTGAAGGACCTGAGACAAGAGAACCAACACCCAGACCACAGAATCACTAGCCACACCCCTGTAAGACCCTGAAGGACCTGAGACAAGAGGACCAACACCCAGACCACAGAATCACTAGCCACACCCCTGTAAGACCCTGAAGGACCTGAGACAAGAGGACCAACACCCAGACCACAGAATCACTAGCCACACCCCTGTAAGACCCTGAAGGACCTGAGACAAGAGGACCAACACCCAGACCACAGAATCACTAGCCACACCCCTGTAAGACCCTGAAGGACCTGAGACAAGAGGACCAACACCCAGACCACAGAATCACTAGCCACACCCCTGTAAGACCCTGAAGGACCTGAGACAAGAGAACCAACACCCAGACCACAGAATCACTAGCCACACCCCTGTAAGACCCTGAAGGACCTGAGACAAGAGGACCAACACCCAGACCACAGAATCACTAGCCACACCCCTGTAAGACCCTGAAGGACCTGAGACAAGAGGACCTACACCCAGACCACAGAATCACTAGCCACACCCCTGTAAGACCCTGAAGGACCTGAGACAAGAGGACCAACACCCAGACCACAGAATCACTAGCCACACCCCTGTAAGACCCTGAAGGACCTGAGACAAGAGAACCAACACCCAGACCACAGAATCACTAGCCACACCCCTGTAAGACCCTGAAGGACCTGAGACAAGAGGACCAACACCCAGACCACAGAATCACTAGCCACACCCCTGTAAGACCCTGAAGGACCTGAGACAAGAGGACCAACACCCAGACCACAGAATCACTAGCCACACCCCTGTAAGACCCTGAAGGACCTGAGACAAGAGGACCAACACCCAGACCACAGAATCACTAGCCACACCCCTGTAAGACCCTGAAGGACCTGAGACAAGAGGACCAACACCCAGACCACAGAATCACTAGCCACACCCCTGTAAGACCCTGAAGGACCTGAGACAAGAGGACCAACACCCAGACCACAGAATCACTAGCCACACCCCTGTAAGACCCTGAAGGACCTGAGACAAGAGGACCAACACCCAGACCACAGAATCACTAGCCACACCCCTGTAAGACCCTGAAGGACCTGAGACAAGAGGACAAACACCCAGACCACAGAATCACTAGCCACATCCCTGTAAGACCCTGAAGGACCTGAGACAAGAGGACCAACACCCAGACCACATAATCACTAGCCACACCCCTGTAAGACCCTGAAGGACCTGAGACAAGAGGACCAACACCCAGACCACAGAATCACTAGCCACACCTCTGTAAGACCCTGAAGGACCTGAGACAAGAGGACCAACACCCAGACCACAGAATCACTAGCCACACCCCTGTAAGACCCTGAAGGAGACAAGAGGACCAACACCCAGACCACAGAATCACTAGCCACATCCCTGTAAGACCCTGAAGGACCTGAGACAAGAGGACCAACACCCAGACCACAGAATCACTAGCCACACCCCTGTAAGACCCTGAAGGAGACAAGAGGACCAACACCCAGACCACAGAATCACTAGCCACATCCCTGTAAGACCCTGAAGGACCTGAGACAAGAGGACCAACACCCAGACCACAGAATCACTAGCCACACCCCTGTAAGACCCTGAAGGACCTGAGACAAGAGGACCAACACCCAGACCACAGAATCACTAGCCACACCCCAACCAGCTAAGACCACCACAAGCAAACCCTGGCCACACCCTATTTACCCCCCCCCCCCAAACACCAGACCTACGCCTCTTCTGCCCACCTCATGCCCCCTGCCCCTGCAGCAAGGACCTCAACATGACAGCAGGATGTATAGTGTGGAAAATATAGGAATGACAGCAGGACAAAAAAACAAAAACAGAGAGACCCAGAAAACCTGATTCTGAGACCTGAGTCTACGCCTTCATTATGGTGAATCACTAAAACAAAACAGAAATACACCGTGGAAAGAGAAGGAACTGCACGTCAGAAATCAGCTCAATGTAATTGAAGAATCCTTAGACTCTAACCACTTCTGGAAAAATCCCCCCATTGTAGGTTTTGGCACAATGATAATAAACCAGAAATATCATTGTTTAGACAGTGATGGTGTGCGTTCCATGGTGTCCTTAGACTCTAACCACTTCTGGAAAAATTGGAAAACTCTAAACAAACAACAACACAAAGAATTATCTGTCCAAAATGGAGATGTATGGATAAACCACTTCTCCAATCTGATTGGCTCTAACAAAGAACAAACAGCAAAAACATACACATGATCAAATACAAATCTTAGAATCAACTATTAAAGACTCCCAGAACCCACTGAATTCTCCAATTACACTGAATGACCCTCCAACACAAAAAGGCCTGTGGGATTGAAGGTATCAAGAATGAAATTATAAAATATAGAGATCACAATTTCCAATTGGCTAAACTTTAAACTCTTTAATAACATCATCCTCAGCTCTGGCAAATTCTCCAATATTTGGAACCAAGGACTGAGACGAATTTGTCCTCATTAACTACCAGGGGATATGAGTTAACAGCAATCTTAGGAAAATCCTCTGCATTACCATTACCAGCAGACTTGTACATTTCCTCAGTGAAACAATGTACTGAGTAAATATCATATTGGCTTTTTTACCAAATTACCGTACGACAGACCACGTATTCACCTTGCACACCCTAATGAACAAACAAACAAACCAAAACAAAGGCAAAGATTTCTCATGGTTTTTTTTCATTTCAAAATAGCTTTTGACTCAATTTGGCATGAGGGTCTGCTATACAAATTGATGGAAAGTGGTGTTGGGGGGATAAAGTCCTTGTACACAAACAACAAGTGTGCGGTTAGAATTGGCAAAAAACACACACATTTCTTTCCACAGGGCCGTGGAGTGAGACAGGGATGCAGCTTAAGCCCCACCCTCTTCAACATATATATCAACGAATTGGAGCGGGCACTAGAACAGTCTGCAGCACCCGGCCTCACCCTACTAGAATCTGAAGTCAAATGTCAACTGTTTGCTGGTGATCTGGTACTTCTGTCCCCAACCAAGTAGGTCCAATTGCCAGGACCACAAATACAAATTCCATCTAGACACCGTTGCCCTAGAGCACCCCAAAAAATACACATACCTCGCCCTAACCATCAACACCAACAGGTAACGTCCACAAAGCTGTGAATGACGATGCCATCAAAAGGAACATTCCGCATAGCAATTAGGATCTGGCTAAAAATACTCAGTTATAGAAACCATTGTTCTTTATGGTTGTGAGATCTGGGGTCCTGCTCACCAACCAAGAATTCACAAAATGGGACAAACACCAAATTGAGACTCTGCACGCAGAATTCTGCAAAAATATCCTCAGTGTACAATGTAAAATATCAAATAATGCATGCAGAGCAGAATTAGGCCGATACCCACTAATTATCAAAATCCAGAAAAGAGCCGTTCAATTCTACAACCACCTAAAAGGCAGCAATTCCCAAACCTTCCATAACAAAGCCATCACCTACAGAGAAGTGAACCTGGAGAAGAGCCCCCAAAGCAAGCTGGTTCTGGGGCTCTGTTCACAAACACAAACAGACCCCACAAAGCCCCAGGACAGCAACACAATTAGAACCAACCAAATCATCAGAAAACAGAAAGATAATTACTTGACACATTGGAAAGAATTCACCAAAAAACAGAGCACACTAGAATGCTATTTGGGCCTGAACAGAGAGTACACAGTGGCAGAATACTTGGCCACTGTGACTGACCTAAAATTGAGGGAGCGTGTTGAAGAGAGAAAGAGAGAGCATGATGAAGAGAGAGGGAGAGTGATTAAGAGAGAGAGAGGGAGAGTGATGAAGAGAGAGAGAGCATGATGAAGAGAGAGAGGGAGAGTGATGAAGAGAGAGAGAGGGAGAGTGATGAAGAGAGAGCATGATGAAGAGAGAGAGTGATGAAGAGAGAGAGGGAGAGTGATGAAGAAAGAGAAAGCATGATGAAGAGAGAGAGGGAGAGTGATGAAGAGAGAGAGCATGATGAAGAGAGAGAGAGAGCATGATGAAGAGAGAGAGAGAGGGAGAGTGATGAAGAGAGAGAGAGCATGATGAAGAGAGAGAGAGCATGATGAAGAGAGAGAGAGCATGATGAAGAGAGAGAGAGGGAGCGTGATGAAGAGAGAGAGGGAGCGTGATGAAGAGAGAGAAAAAGAGCATGATGAAGAGAGAGAGGGAGAGCATGATGAACAGAGAGAGAGGGAGAGTGATGAAGAGAGAGAGAGGGAGAGTGATGAAGAGAGAGATGGAGAGTGATGAAGAGATAGAGAGGGAGAGTGATGAAGAGAGAGAGAGGGAGAGTGATGAAGAGAGAGAGGGAGAGTGATGGAGAGAGAGAGAGAGTGAGTGATGAAGAGAGAGAGAGCATGATGAAGAGAGAGAGGGAGAGTGATGAAGAGAGAGAGATGGTGAGTGATGGAGAGAGAGAGGGAGAGTGAGGAAGAGAGAGAGGGAGAGTGATGGAGAGAGAGAGAGAGAGCGTGATGAAGAGAGAGAGATGGAGAGTGATGAAGAGAGAGAGAGAGCGTGATGAAGAGAGAGAGATGGAGAGTGATGAAGAGAGAGATGGAGAGTGATGAAGAGAGAAAGAGCATGTTGAATAGAGAGAGAGAGGGAGCGTGTTGAAGAGAGAAAACGCGTGTTGAAGAAAGGGAGAAGGAGAGTGATGAAGAGAGAGATGGAGAGTGATGAAGAGAGAGAGAGAGTGAGATGAGGCAGAGCAGCCTGCCAAGGCCAAGCTGGGTAACTTGTTCATTTGTCCATATTTCTCATCTGCAGATCCCGTGGGATCCCCCTCTCCTCCTCTCCTTCTGTTGCTTTTCTCTTACTAATATTCCCCAGTCCGTCCCGGGAGACGTCTCTATCACAGAGAAATCTGTGGTTCAACAGTTCACTTGGCACCGCTTTAGAAAACTATCAGGAGAACAGAAACAAACAGAAAATCTCCTCCGTTGTTGAAGCCAAGGCATCAGCAATCCATCCAGGCCCGAAGAAAAACATGTCGAAGTGGAGTGGAACCAATTCTTAGACAGGAAGTGAATGTCAAGTCACATGACTAAGGAAGCTTCACACTAATTCAACACAAAGATAGATAGAAGTCAGAAGTTTACACACACTTAGGTTGGAGTCATTCAAACTAGTTTACATACACTTAGGTTGGAGTCATTAGAACTAGTTTACATCCACTTAGGTTGGAGATATTAAAACTAGTTTACATCCACTTAGGTTGGAGTCATTAACACTAGTTTACATCCACTTAGGTTGGAGTCATTAAAATGAGTTTACATCCACTTAGGTTGGAGTCATTAAAATGAGTTTACATACACTTAGGTTGGAGTCATTAAAACTAGTCTACATACACTTAGGTTGGAGTCATTAAAATGAGTTTACATACACTTAGGTTGGAGTCATTAAAACACATTTTTCAACCACTCCACAAATGTCTTGTTAACAAACTATAGTTTTGGCAAGTCATTTAGGACATCTACTTTGTGCATGACACAAGTCATTTTTACAACAATTGTTAACAGGCAGATTATTTCAATTATAATTCCCTGTATCACAATTCCAGTGGGTCAGAAGTTTACATACCCTAAGTTGACTGCGCCTTTAAACTGCTTGGAAACTTCCAGAAAATGATGCCATGGCTTTAGAAGCTTCTGCTAGGCTAATTGACATCATTTGAGTCAATTGGTGTACCTGTGGATGTATTTCAAGGCCTACCTTCAAACTCAGTGCCTCTTGGCTTGACATCATGGGAAAATCAAAATAAATAAATCAGCCAAGAACTCATAAAAAAATTGTAGACCTCCACAAGTCTGGTTCATCCTTGGGAGCAATTTCCAAACACCTGAAGGTACCATGTTCATCTATACAAACAATAGTACACAAGTATAAACACCATGGGACCACGCAGCCGTCATACCACTCAGGAAGGAGACACGTTCTGTCTCCTAGAGATGAAGGTCCTTTGGTGCGAAAAGTGCAAATCAATCCCAGAACAGCAGCAATGGACCTTGTGGAGATGCTGGAGGAAACAGGTACAAAAGTATCTATATCCACAGTAAAACGAGTCCTATATCGACATAACCTCAAAGGCCGCTCAGCAACAGAGAAGCCACTGCTCCAAAACCACCATAAAAAAGCCAGACAACAGTTTGCAACTGCACATGGAGACAAAGATCGTACTTTTTGGATAAATGCCCTCTGGTCTGATGAAACAAAAATAGAGCTGTTTGGCCATAATGACCATCGTTTTGTTTGGAGGAAAAAGGGGGAGGCTTGCAAGCTGAAGAACACCATCCCAACCGTGAATCACGGGGGTGGCAGCATCATGTTGTGGGGGTGCTTTGCTCCAGGAGGGACTGGTGCACTTCACAAAATAGATTGCTTCACAAGGAAGGAAAATTATGTGGATATATTGAAGCAACATCTCAAGACATCAGTCAGGAACTTAAAGCTTGGTCGCAAATGGATTTTCCAAATGGAAAATGGCTTATGGACAACAAAGTCAAGGTTTTGGAGTTGCCATCACAGAGCCCTGACCTCAATCCTATAGAAAATGTGTGGGCAGAACTGAAAAAGCATGTGCGAGTAAGGAGACCTACAAACCTGACTCAGTTACACCAGCTCTGTCAGGAGGAATGGGCCAAATTTCACCCAATTTATTGTGGGAAGCTTGTGGAAGGCTACCCGAAACGTTTGACCCAAGTTAAACATTTTAAAGGTAATCCTACAAAATACTAATTGAGTGAATGTAAACTTCTGACCCACTGGGAATGTGATGAAAAAAAACTAAAGCTCTCTACTATTATTCTGACATTTCACATTCCTAATTAAAATAAAGTGGTGATCCTAACTGACCTAAGACAGGGAATTTATACTAGGATTAAATGTCAGGAATTGTAAAAATTAAATGTATTTGGCTAAGGTGTATGTAAACTTCTGACTTCAACTGTAAATATATGTGGTTATTCTTTGAATTATTTTCCACTTGTTAAGGTGTGTGTGTGCGTATTTGAGGATGCATGCATACCAGCCCACCAGCCCACCAGCAACAACAACAACATCATCATCAACAATAACATCAACAAGAACATCAATAACAACAACAACATCAACAGCATGAATAAGTACAAGAACAGCATCAACAACAACTACAACAACATCAACAACAACAGAAACAATAATATCAACAACAACAACAACAACAGCAATAACAGCAACAACAAAAACAACAGCATCAACAACATCAACAACTACAACAACAACATCAACAGCATCAACAACTACACCAACAACATCAACAACATCAACAACAATAACAACAACAACAACAACAACATCATCAACATCATCATCAACAACAACAACATTGTCCTCAACAACATTATGAACAACATCAACAACATCAACATCAACAACAACATCAACGACATCAACAACATCATTAACACCACCTTCAACAACATCATTAACAACAACATCAACAACATCAACAACAACAGCAACAACATAATTAACAACAACATCATCAACATCAACAACAACATCAACGACATCAACAACATCATTAACAACAACATCAACAACATCAACAACAACAGCAACAACAGCAACATCAACAACAACATCAACGACATGAACAACATCATCAACATCAACAACAACATCAACAACAAAATGAGTGTTAAACTGGTCCAGAATATATTGAAAGCTTAAAGAAGCGTCTGGATTCATCTAATTGGATGTGAGCACACACACACACACACACACACACACACACACACACACACACTCACACACACACACACACACACTCAGGCGATACCTCTCCATGTGTTATTCATGTTAAAAACCCAGATTTCCCCTCTGGCTATAGAAGGTATCAGAATAGACTGGGACTGCTGGCACTGCAGTCCAGCGGCGTTTTGTGTAACCTGACCGCAGCCTCTCCTGGACGCGCTGGACACTCCATGGCCACAGGCGGGACAGGTTGGACAGGAAACAGATTTGTCTCATGATACTAATGAGGGGTTAGTATCTCTGGGCAGATGTCTGGGTTGCTTTCCAAATGGCACCCTATTCCCTATTTATAGTGCGCTACTTTAGACCCAAGCCCTATAGAACCCTATTCCCTGCATAGTGCACTACTTTAGACCACTGATCTATGGAACCCTATTCCCTGCATAGTGCACCACTTTAGACCAGAGCCCTATGGCACCCTATTCCCTATATAGTGCACTACTTTAGACCACAGCCCTATAGAGCCCTATTCCCTATATAGTGCACTACTTTAGACCACTGATCTATGGAACCCTATTCCCTGCACAGTGCACTACTTTAGACCAGAACCCTATAGTGCACTACCTTATGGGCCCTGGTCAAAAGAAGCACACTATGTAGAGAATAGGCGTGGTATAAATACTATAGTTTATTATGGTATAAATATTATAGTATGTTATGGTATAAATACTATAGTATATTGTGGTATAAATACTATAGTTTCCTATGGTATAAATACTATAATATATTATGGTATAAATACTACAGTATCCTATGGTATAAATATTATAGTTTCCTATGGTATAAATACTGCAGTATCCTATGGTATAATTTTTTTTATTTATTTTACCTTTATTTAACCAGGTAGGCAAGTTGAGAACAAGTTCTCATTTACAATTGCGACCTGGCCAAGATAAAGCAAAGCAGTTCGACAGATAAAACGACACAGAGTTACACATGGAGTAAAAACAAACATACAGTCAATAATGCAGTATAAACAAGTCTATATACAATGTGAGCAAATGAGGTGAGAAGGGAGGTAAAGGCAAAAAAGGCCATGGTGGCAAAGTAAATACAATATAGCAAGTAAAACACTGGAAAGGTAGATTTGCAGTGGAAGAATGTGCAAAGTAGAAATAAAAATAATGGGGTGCAAAGGAGCAAAATAAATAAATGCTAGGGTATAAATACTATAGTATTCACTGTAGTGTTTTGGATAACTTTACTGTTGTATTCTATGCAGTGCTTTTGCACAGTGTCTACATTTTATTATCGTTGACTTAGAAATGTTGTCTTTCAGGAACATTACTGGACAAATGTTAAAATAGGAGATTTTCCATAACTTTTCAGGTAGCTAGGACTTGACCCTGAATATATAGCTCTTCTCTATACCCTGTTAGGAAAATAATATATGGTCTATTCTTGACACGTAGGTGTCTCAGTTATGGGTGGCACCAATTGGATTATGGGGGAGGGGAATGGGCAGGATATATGCAAATTAAAATCTGTAGTATTTACTATAGTTAAAAAAGTGCAGTGTTTTTGTGGATAATACTGTCGTTTTTACTATAGTTTAAAAAGTGTTGTGTTTGTGGATAATACTGTAGTTTTTACTAAAGTAAAAAAAAAGTGTTGTGTTTTTGTGGACATTGCTTACTATAGTATTCTACAGTATACTACACCATTCTGTAGTACGTACTACACTTCACAGAGGAACACTACAGTGTATACTATAGTATTCTACAGTATTCTACAGTATACTACAGTTTACTACAGAATTATACAGTATGTACTGTAGTATTTTATAGTAAAGTGTAGTATTTTGTTATGTGACGGGGGGGGGGGCATTTGAGATGAATCCTCTACTGGGCTATACCTCCCAGACTCCCTGGAAGCTACCTACCTCCAGTCCAGACTCCCTGGAAGCTACCTACCTCCAGTCCAGACACCCTGGAAGCTACCTACCTCCAGTCCAGACTCCCTGGAAGCTACCTACCTCCAGTCCAGACTCCCTGGAAGCTACCTACCTCCAGTCCAGACTCCCTGGAAGCTACCTACCTCCAGTCCAGACTCCCTGGAGCTACCTACCTCCGATCCAGACTCCCTGGAAGCTACCTACCTCCAGTCCAGACTCCCTGGAGCTACCTACCTCCAGTCCAGACTCCCTGGAAGAGCTACCTACCTCCAGTCCAGACTCCCTGGAAGCTACCTACCTCCGATCCAGACTCCCTGGAAGCTACCTACCTCCGATCCAGACTCCCTGGTAGCTACCTACCTCCGATCCAGACTCCCTGGAGCTACCTACCTCCGATCCAGACTCCCTGGAAGCTACCTACCTCCGATCCAGACTCCCTGGAAGCTACCTACCTCCGATCCAGACTCCCTGGAGCTACCTACCTCCGATCCAGACTCCCTGGAGCTACCTACCTCCGATCCAGACTCCCTGGAGCTACCTACCTCCGATCCAGACTCCCTGGAGCTACCTACCTCCGATCCAGACTCCCTGGAGCTACCTACCTCCGATCCAGACTCCCTGGAAGCTACCTACCTCCGATCCAGACTCCCTGGAGCTACCTACCTCCGATCCAGACTCCCTGGAAGCTACCTACCTCCGATCGAGACTCCCTGGAGCTACCTACCTCCGATCCAGACTCCCTGGAGCTACCTACCTCCGATCCAGACTCCCTGGAGCTACCTACCTCCGATCCAGACTCCCTGGAAGCTACCTACCTCCGATCCAGACTCCCTGGAAGCTACCTACCTCCGATCCAGACTCCCTGGAGCTACCTACCTCCGATCCAGACTCCCTGGAGCTACCTACCTCCGATCCAGACTCCCTGGAGCTACCTACCTCCGATCCAGACTCCCTGGAGCTACCTACCTCCGATCCAGACTCCCTGGAGCTACCTACCTCCGATCCAGACTCCCTGGAGCTACCTACCTCCGATCCAGACTCCCTGGAAGCTACCTACCTCCGATCCAGACTCCCTGGAGCTACCTACCTCCGATCCAGACTCCCTGGAAGCTACCTACCTCCGATCGAGACTCCCTGGAGCTACCTACCTCCGATCGAGACTCCCTGGAGCTACCTACCTCCGATCCAGACTCCCTGGAGCTACCTACCTCCGATCCAGACTCCCTGGAGCTACCTACCTCCGATCCAGACTCCCTGGAAGCTACCTACCTCCGATCCAGACTCCCTGGAAGCTACCTACCTCCGATCCAGACTCCCTGGAGCTACCTACCTCCGATCCAGACTCCCTGGAAGCTACCTACCTCCGATCCAGACTCCCTGGAAGCTACCTACCTCCGATCCAGACTCCCTGGAAGCTACCTACCTCCGATCCAGACTCCCTGGACGCTACCTACCTCCGATCCAGACTCCCTGGAAGCTACCTACCTCCGATCCAGACTCCCTGGAGCTACCTACCTCCGATCCAGACTCCCTGGAGCTACCTACCTCCGATCCAGACTCCCTGGAAGCTACCTACCTCCAATCCAGACTCCCTGGAGCTACCTACCTCCGATCCAGACTCCCTGGAGCTACCTACCTCCGATCCAGACTCCCTGGAAGCTACCTACCTCCGATCCAGACTCCCTGGAGCTACCTACCTCCGATCCAGACTCCCTGGAAGCTACCTACCTCCGATCCAGACTCCCTGGAAGCTACCTACCTCCGATCCAGACTCCCTG
This sequence comes from Oncorhynchus kisutch, assembly GCF_002021735.2. Classification (NCBI taxonomy): domain Eukaryota; kingdom Metazoa; phylum Chordata; class Actinopteri; order Salmoniformes; family Salmonidae; genus Oncorhynchus; species Oncorhynchus kisutch. The sequence continues at coordinate 226,658 of NW_022262631.1, read as the reverse complement.
GAAGCTACCTACCTCCGATCCAGACTCCCTGGAGCTACCTACCTCCGATCCAGACTCCCTGGAAGCTACCTACCTCCGATCCAGACTCCCTGGAAGCTACCTACCTCCGATCCAGACTCCCTGGAGCTACCTACCTCCGATCCAGACTCCCTGGAGCTACCTACCTCTGATCCAGACTCCCTGGAGCTACCTACCTCCGATCCAGACTCCCTGGAGCTACCTACCTCCGATCCAGACTCCCTGGACGCTACCTACCTCCGATCCAGACTCCCTGGAGCTACCTACCTCCGATCCAGACTCCCTGGACGCTACCTACCTCCGATCCAGACTCCCTGGAAGCTACCTACCTCCGATCCAGACTCCCTGGAGCTACCTACCTCCGATCCAGACTCCCTGGAGCTACCTACCTCCGATCCAGACTCCCTGGAAGCTACCTACCTCCGATCCAGACTCCCTGGAGCTACCTACCTCCGATCCAGACTCCCTGGAGCTACCTACCTCCGATCCAGACTCCCTGGAAGCTACCTACCTCCGATCCAGACTCCCTGGAGCTACCTACCTCCGATCCAGACTCCCTGGAGCTACCTACCTCTGATCCAGACTCCCTGGAGCTACCTACCTCCGATCCAGACTCCCTGGAGCTACCTACCTCCGATCCAGACTCCTTGGAGCTACCTACCTCCGATCCAGACTCCCTGGAGCTACCTACCTCCGATCCAGACTCCCTGGAGCTACCTACCTCCAGTCCAGTCTCCCTGGAAGCTACCTACCTCCCAGACTCCCTGGAAGCTACCTACCTCCGATCCAGACTCCCTGGAGCTACCTACCTCCGATCCAGACTCCCTGGAGCTACCTACCTCCGATCCAGACTGTGCACGCCAGATACACTTCTGATCAGACGGAGACAGACACACCAAAGGCAACGGAAAGCCTTTTAAAAAGCTTTTTAACGTGCATCTTTGTGGAATTCGCGATGCGATTAATTTAAATATTGTGTGCATACATTCCTAATTTGTGTGTTGACATTTTTTTTTATTACTTTAATCTGTCAAGCTTTGAGCTGAAATACTAAACAGGCCCAATAAAGTGACTGATACAGAGATGAGAAAACAGGATGCAAATTAATAATACGTCCCCATTGGCAACCTATTCCCTATGTAGGGCACTACTTTTGACCAGGGCCCAATAGGGGATAGTGAGCCCTTTGGGACCACAGCAATATGTGAGTCTTTATTTGAGATTCTATCAAAGGGGTTGATAGAGGTGGTCTGTCTAGGCTCTAACTCCTCATCCTTTTACCTTATGGTCTTGTCCTCAGTGCTCGTGTTCCTTTAGATGTCTCTCATTAGTCTGCGTGCAACGTGTCACAGCACAAATGACTTCACTTATTTTTCACTTTAGTCTTTTGAGCAGATTCCACCCCCCCCCCCACCCCTTATCCCCCATCTCCCTAACTACCATAAAGTGGCCTTGCTCTGTGAAGAAACTTAATGGCCTAAATATATATTTTCTCTCTCTCTCTCTCTCTCTCTCTCTCTCTCTCTCTCTCTCTCACATCAGAACCATTTGGAATATGATGGGTCCATATAACCTATTCTCTGTGAAAACTGGTTAAAGACATTTCACTTGTTCGGTAAAGGATGGAGAGACTTGTCCCGAAGCCACTACTGTGTTGTCTTGGCTGTGTGCTTGAATCCTGACTAGTCTCCCAGTCCCTGTCGCTGAAAAACATCCCCACAGCATGATGCTGCCACCACCATGCTTCACCGTAGTGATGGTGCCAGGTTTCCTCCATCATGACTAGTCACCCAGTCCCCCACAGCATGATGCTGCCACCACCATGCTTCACCGTAGTGATGGTGCCAGGTTTCCTCCATCATGACTGGTCACCCAGTCCCCCACAGCATGATGCTGCCACCACCATGCTTCACCGTAGGGATGGTGCCAGGTTTCCTCCATCATGACTAGTCTCCCAGTCCCCCACAGCATGATGCTGCCACAGACCAGAGAATATTGTTTCTTATGGTCAGTCCTTTAGGTGCTTTTTGGCAAACTCCAAGCAAGCTGTCATGTGCCTTTTACTGAGGAGTGGCTTCCGTCGGGCCACTCTACCATAATGGCCTGATTGGTGGAGTGCTGCAGAGATGGTTGTCCTTCCTGAAGGTTCTCCCATCTTTACAGAGAAACTCTGGAGCTCTGTCAGAAAGACCATCGGGTTTTTGGTCACCTCCCTGACCGAGGCCCTTCTCCCCTGATTGCTCAGTTTTGCCAGGCAGCCAGCTCTAGGAAGCGTCTTACTGGTTCCAAAGTTCTTCTGTTTAAAAATGATGGAGGCCACTGTGTTCTTGGAGACCTTCGATGCAGTGGATATTTTTTGGTAGCCTTGCCCGGATCTGTGCCTCTACACAATCTTGTCTCAGAGCTCTACGGACAATTCCTTCGACCTCGTGGCTTGGTATTTGCTCTGACATGCACTGTCAACTGTGGGACCTTATATAGACAGGTGTGTGCCTTTCCAAATCATGTCCAATCAATTGAATTTACCACAGGTGGACTCCAATCCAGTTGTAGAAACATCTCAAGGATGATCAATGGAAACAGGAAGCACCTGAGCACATTTTCGAGTATCATACTTATGTCATTCTTAAGTAAATAAGGTATTTCTGTTTTTATAGACTTAAGAAATTTGCAAAAATGTAAAAAAACAAACTTGCACCCCGATAAGACGAGGTCTGTGCAAATTTGTAAACAACAGTTGATGCACGAAGTCAAAGGAAGTCTATAGATTGTTGCTCTTCTACATTATCTTATGATTAGATGTAGACCACACTATTTGCCAAGAGACTTTTCGTCTATACTTTTAGTGGCTGTTGATTTACCACCACAGACAGATGCACTAAGACCGCACTCAGTCAGCTGTATAAGGAAATAAGCAAATAGGAAACCACTCACCCAGAGGCGGCACTCCTAGTGGCCGGGGATTTTAATGCAGGGAAACTTCAATCAGGTTTACCCAATTTCTATCAACATGTTAAATGCGCAACCAGAGGGAAAACAATTCTAAATCACCTCCACACACAGAGACACATACAAAGCTCTCCATTTGGTAAATCTATCCTCCTGATTCCTTCTTACAAGCAACAATTAAAGCAGGAAGTACCAGTGACTCTGGTCAGATGAAGCAGATGCTAAACTACAGGACTGTTTTGCTATCACAGACTGGAACATGTTCCGGGATTCTTCCGATGACATTGAGGAATACACCACATCAGTCACTGGCTTTATCAATAAGTGCATTGTATGTACGTACAGTGACTGTACGTACATACCCCAACCAGAAGCCATGGATTACAGGCAACATCCGCACTGAGCTAAAGGGTAGAGACACCGCTTTCAAGGTGCGGGACTCTAACCCGGAAGCTTATAAGAAATCCCGCTCTGCCCTCCGACGAACCATCAAACAGTCAAAGTGTCAATACAGGGCTAAGATTGATTCCTACTACACCGGCTCCGACGCTCGTCGGCCGCGAGCTGCCCAGTGACACGAGCCTACCAGACGAGCTAAATCACTTCTATGCTCACTTCGAGGCAAGCAACACTGAGGCATGCATGAGAGCATCGGCTGTTCCGGACGACTGTGTGATCACGCTCTCCGTAGCCGACGTGAGTAAGACCTTTAAACAGGTCAACATTCACAAGGCCGCGGGGCCAGACGGATTACCAGGCTGTGTGGTCATGGTTTGAGAGTCCTTTAGGTGCTATCCCTCTTTTACGCTACAGATACTCTCTGTTTATCATATATGCATAGTCACTTTAACCATACCTACGTTTACATACTAGCTCAATTAGCCTAACTAACCGATGTCTGTATATAACCTCTCTACTGTATATAGCCTCTCTACTGTATATAGCCTCTCTACTGTATATAGCCTCTCTACTGTATATAACCTCTCTACTGTATATAGCCTCTCTACTGTATATAGCCTCTCTACTGTATATAGCCTCTCTACTGTATATAGCCCTTCTACTGTATATAGCCTCTCTACTGTATATAACCACTCTACTGTATATAGCCTCTCTACTGTATATAGCCTCTACTGTATATATTCTCTCTACTGTATATAGCCCTCTCTACTGTATATAACCTCTCTACTGTATATAGCCTCTCTACTGTATATAGCCTCAAACTGTATATATTCTCTCTACTGTATATAGCCTCTCTACTGTATATAGCCTCTACTGTATATATTCTCTCTACTGTATATAGCCTCTCTACTGTATATAACCTCTCCACTGTATATAGCCTCTCTACTGTATATAGCCTCTACTGTATATATTCTCTCCACTGTATATAGCCTCTCTACTGTATATAACCTCTCTACTGTATATAGCCTCTCTACTGTATATAGCCTCTCTACTGTATATATTCTCTCTACTGTATATAGCCTCTCTACTGTATATAGCCTCTCTACTGTATATAGCCTCTCTACTGTATATAGCCTCTACTGGTATATATTCTCTCTACTGTATATAGCCTCTCTACCTGTATATAAACCTCTCTACTGTATATAGCCTCTCTACTGTATATAGCCTCTCTACTGTATATATGCTCTCTACTGTATATAGCCTCTCTACTGTATATAGCCTCTCTACTGTATATAGCCTCTCTACTGTATATAGCCTCTACTGTATATATTCTCTCTACTGTATATAACCACTCTACTGTATATAGCCTCTCTACTGTATATAGCCTCTACTGTATATATTCTCTCCTACTGTATATAGCCTCTCTACTGTATATAACCTCTCTACTGTATATAGCCTCTCTACTGTATATAGCCTCAACTGTATATATTCTCTCTACTGTATATAGCCTCTCTACTGTATATATCCTCCTACTGTATATATTCTCTCTACTGTATATAGCCTCTCTACTGTATATAACCTCTCCACTGTATATAGCCTCTCTACTGTATATAGCCTCTACTGTATATATTCTCTCCACTGTATATAGCCTCTCTACTGTATATAACCCTCTCTACTGTATATAGCCTCTCTACTGTATATAGCCTCTCTACTGTATATAGCCTCTCTACTGTATATAGCCTCTCTACTGTATATAGCCTCTCTACTGTATATAGCCTCTACTGTATATATTCTCTCTACTGTATATAGCCTCTCTACTGTATATAACCTCTCTACTGTATATAGCCTCTCTACTGTATATAGCCTCTCTACTGTATATATTCTCTCTACTGTATATAGCCTCTCTACTGTATATAGCCTCTCTACTGTATATAGCCTCTCTACTGTATATAGCCTCTACTGTATATATTCTCTCTACTGTATATAGCCTCTCTACTGTATATAGGCCTCTCTACTGTATATAGCCTCTCTACTGTATATAGCCTCTACTGTATATATTCTCTCTACTGTATATAGCCTCTCTACTGTATATAGCCTCTACTGTATATAGCCTCTCTACTGTATATAGCCTCTCTACTGTATATAGCCTCTCTACTGTATATAGCCTCTCCACTGTGGATATAGCCTCTCTACTGTATATAGCCTCTCTACTGTATATAGCCTCTACTGTATATATTCTCTCTACTGTATATAGCCTCTACTGTATGTAGCCTCTTACTGTATATAGCCTCTCTACTGTATATAGCCTCTACTGTATCTAACCTCTCTACTGTATATAGCCTCTCACTGTATATAGCCCTCTCCACTGTATATAGTCTCCTAACTGTATCTAGCTCTCTATGTATATAGCCTCTACTGTATATTATTCTCTCTACTGTATATAACTCTCTACTGTATAGTAGCATCTACTGTATATATTCGTCTCTACTGTATATAGCCCTCTCTACTGTATATAGACCTCTCTACTGTATATACCCCCTCTACTGTATATAGCCTCTCTACTGGTATAGAGCCTCTCTACTGTTATATATTCTCTCTACTGTATATAACCTCTCTACTGTAATAATAGCCTCTACTGTATATAGCCTCTCTACTGTCTATAACCTCTCTACTGTATATATTCTCTCTACTGTATATAACCTCTCTACTGTATATATTCTCTCTACTGTATATAACCTCTCTACTGTATATATTCTCTCTACTGTATATAACCTCTCTACTGTATATAGCCTCTACTGTATATATTCTCTCTACTGTATATAACCTCTCTACTGTATATAGCCTCTACTGTATATATTCTCTCTACTGTATATATTCTCTCTACTGTATATAGCCTCTACTGTATATAGCCTCTCTACTGTATATATTCTCTCTACTGTATATAGCCTCTACTGTATATAGCCTCTCTACTGTATATAGCCTCTACTGTATATATTCTCTCTACTGTATATAGCCTCTCTACTGTATATAGCCTCTCTACTGTATATAGCCTCTACTGTATATAACCTCTCTACTGTATATAGCCTCTCTACTGTATATAGCCTCTCTACTGTATATAGCCTCTACTGTATATAGCCTCTCTACTGTATATAGCCTCTCTACTGTATATAGCCTCTCTACTGTATATAGCCTCTCTACTGTATATAGCCTCTACTGTATATAGCCTCTCTACTGTATATAGCCTCTCTACTGTATATAGCCTCTCTACTGTATATAGCCTCTCTACTGTATATAGCCTCTACTGTATATAGCCTCTCTACTGTATATAGCCTCTCTACTGTATATAACCTCTCTACTGTATATAGCCTCTCTACTGTATATAGCCTCTCTACTGTATATAGCCTCTCTACTGTATATAGCCTCTACTGTATATAGCCTCTCTACTGTATATAGCCTCTCTACTGTATATAGCCTCTCTACTGTATATAGCCTCTCTACTGTATATAGCCTCTCTACTGTATATAACCTCTCTACTGTATATAGCCTCTCTACTGTATATAGCCTCTCTACTGTATATAGCCTCTCTACTGTATATAGCCTCTACTGTATATACCTCTCTACTGTATATAGCCTCTCTACTGTATATAGCCTCTCTACTGTATATAGCCTCTCTACTGTATATAGCCTCTACTGTATATAGCCTCTCTACTGTATATAGCCTCTCTACTGTATATAGCCTCTCTACTGTATATAGCCTCTCTACTGTATATAGCCTCTCTACTGTATATAACCTCTCTACTGTATATAGCCTCTCTACTGTATATAGCCTCTACTGTATATAGCCTCTCTACTGTATATAGCCTCTCTACTGTATATAGCCTCTCTACTGTATATAGCCTCTCTACTGTATATAGCCTCTCTACTGTATATAGCCTCTCTACTGTATATAGCCCTCTACTGTATATAGCCTCTCTACTGTATATAGCCTCTCTACTGTATATAGCCTCTCTACTGTATATAGCCTCTCTACTGTATATAGCCTCTCTACTGTATATAGCCTCTCTACTGTATATAGCCTCTCTACTGTATATAGCCTCTCTACTGTATATAGCCTCTCTACTGTATATAGCCTCTACTGTATATAGCCTCTCTACTGTATATAGCCTCTCTACTGTATATAGCCTCTCTACTGTATATAGCCTCTCTACTGTATATAGCCTCTCTACTGTATATAACCTCTCTACTGTATATAGCCTCTCCACTGTATATAGCCTCTCTACTGTATATAGCCTCTCTACTGTATATAACCTCTCCACTGTATATAGCCTCTCTACTGTATATAGCCTCTCTACTGTATATAACCTCTCTACTGTATATAGCCTCTCTACTGTATATAGCCTCTCTACTGTATATAGCCTCTCTACTGTATATAGCCTCTCTACTGTATATAACCTCTCTACTGTATATAGCCTCTCTACTGTATATAGCCTCTCTACTGTATATAACCTCTCTACTGTATATAGCCTCTCTACTGTATATAGCCTCTCTACTGTATATAGCCTCTCTACTGTATATAGCCTCTACTGTATATAGCCTCTCTACTGTATATAGCCTCTCTACTGTATATAGCCTCTCTACTGTATATAGCCTCTCTACTGTATATAGCCTCTCTACTGTATATAGCCTCTCTACTGTATATAACCTCTCTACTGTATATAACCTCTCTACTGTATATAGCCTCTCTACTGTATATAGCCTCTCTACTGTATATAGCCTCTCTACTGTATATAGCCTCTCTACTGTATATAGCCTCTCTACTGTATATAGCCTCTCTACTGTATATAGCCTCTCTACTGTATATAGCCTCTCTACTGTATATAACCTCTCTACTGTATATAGCCTCTCTACTGTATATAGCCTCTCTACTGTATATAACCTCTCTACTGTATATAACCTCTCTACTGTATATAGCCTCTCTACTGTATATAGCCTCTCTACTGTATATAACCTCTCTACTGTATATAACCTCTCTACTGTATATACCTCTCTACTGTATATAGCCTCTCTACTGTATATAGCCTCTCTACTGTATATAGCCTCTCTACTGTATATAGCCTCTCTACTGTATATAGCCTCTCTACTGTATATAGCCTCTCTACTGTATATACCTCTCTACTGTATATAGCCTCTCTACTGTATATAGCCTCTACTGTATATAGCCTCTCTACTGTATATAGCCTCTACTGTATATAACCTCTACTGTATATAGCCTCTCTACTGTATATAGCCTCTCTACTGTATATAGCCTCTCTACTGTATATAGCCTCTCTACTGTATATAGCCTCTCTACTGTATATAGCCTCTCTACTGTATATAGCCTCTCTACTGTATATAGCCTCTCTACTGTATATAGCCTCTCTACTGTATATAACCTCTCTACTGTATATAGCCTCTCTACTGTATATAGCCTCTCTACTGTATATAGCCTCTCTACTGTATATAGCCTCTCTACTGTATATAGCCTCTCTACTGTATATAGCCTCTCTACTGTATATAGCCTCTCTACTGTATATAACCTCTCTACTGTATATAGCCTCTCTACTGTATATAGCCTCTCTACTGTATATAGCCTCTCTACTGTTATAACCTCTACTGTATATAGCCTCTCTACTGTATATAGCCTCTCTACTGTATATAGCCTCTCTACTGTATATAGCCTCTACTGTATATATTCTCTCTACTGTATATAGCCTCTCTACTGTATATAGCCTCTACTGTATATAGCCTCTCTACTGTATATAGCCTCTCTACTGTATATAGCCTCTCTACTGTATATAACCTCTCTACTGTATATAGCCTCTCTACTGTATATAGCCTCTCTACTGTATATATTCTCTCTACTGTATATAACCTCTCTACTGTATATAGCCTCTACTGTATATATTCTCTCTACTGTATATAACCTCTCTACTGTATATATTCTCTCTACTGTATATAACCTCTCTACTGTATATATTCTCTCTACTGTATATAACCTCTCTACTGTATATATTCTCTCTACTGTATATAACCTCTCTACTGTATATAGCCTCTACTGTATATATTCTCTCTACTGTATATAACCTCTCTACTGTATATAGCCTCTACTGTATATAGCCTCTCTACTGTATATATTCTCTCTACTGTATATAGCCTCTACTGTATATAGCCTCTCTACTGTATATAGCCTCTCTACTGTATATAGCCTCTACTGTATATAACCTCTCTACTGTATATAGCCTCTACTGTATATACCTCTCTACTGTATATAGCCTCTCTACTGTATATAGCCTCTCTACTGTATATAGCCTCTACTGTATATAACCTCTCTACTGTATATAGCCTCTCTACTGTATATAGCCTCTCCACTGTATATAGCCTCTACTGTATATAGCCTCTCTACTGTATATAGCCTCTCTACTGTATATAGCCTCTCTACTGTATATAGCCTCTCTACTGTATATAGCCTCTACTGTATATAGCCTCTCTACTGTATATAGCCCTCTACTGTATATAGCCTCTCTACTGTATATAGCCTCTCTACTGTATATAGCCTCTACTGTATATAGCCTCTCTACTGTATATAGCCTCTCTACTGTATATAACCTCTCTACTGTATATAGCCTCTCTACTGTATATAGCCTCTCTACTGTATATAGCCTCTCTACTGTATATAGCCTCTACTGTATATAGCCTCTCTACTGTATATATCCTCTCTACTGTATATAGCCTCTCCACTGTATATAGCCTCTCTACTGTATATATCCTCTCTACTGTATATAACCTCTCTACTGTATATAGCCTCTCTACTGTATATAGCCTCTCTACTGTATATAGCCTCTCTACTGTATATAGCCTCTACTGTATATAACCTCTCTACTGTATATAGCCTCTCTACTGTATATAGCCCTCTCTACTATATAGCCCTCCTCTCTGTAATATAGCTCTACTGTATATAACCTCTCTACTGTATATAGCCCTCTCTACTGTATATAGCCTCTCTACTGTATATAGGCCTCTCTACTGTATATAGCCTCTTACTGTATATAACCTCTCTACTGTATATAGTCTCTTCTACTGTATATAGCCTCTACTGTATATAGCCTCTCTACTGTATATAACCTCTCCACTGTATATAGGCCTCTCTACTGTATATCGCCTCGCTACTGTATATAACCTCTCCACTGTATATAACCTCTCTACTGTATATAACTCTCTACTGTATATAGCCTCTCTACTGTATATAACCTCTCTTACTGTATATAACCTCTCTACTGTATATTAACCTCTCTACTGTATATAACCCTCTCTACTGTATATAGCCTCTCTACTGTATATAGCCTCTCTACTGTATATAGCCTCTCTACTGTATATAGCCTCTTCTACTGTTATATAGCCTCTCCACTGTTATATAACCTCTCTACTGTATATAGCCTCTCTACTGTATATAGCCTCTACTGTATATAGCCTCTCTACCGTATATAGCCTCTACTGTATATAACCTCTACTGTATATAGCCTCTCTACTGTATATAGCCTCTCTACTGTATATAGCCTCTCTACTGTATATAGCCTCTCTACTGTATATAGCCTCTCTACTGTATATAGCCTCTCTACTGTATATAGCCTCTCTACTGTATATAGCCTCTCTACTGTATATAGCCTCTCTACTGTATATAACCTCTCTACTGTATATAGCCTCTCTACTGTATATAGCCTCTCTACTGTATATAGCCTCTCTACTGTATATAGCCTCTCTACTGTATATAGCCTCTCTACTGTATATAGCCTCTCTACTGTATATAGCCTCTCTACTGTATATAACCTCTCTACTGTATATAGCCTCTCTACTGTATATAGCCTCTCTACTGTATATAGCCTCTCTACTGTTATAACCTCTACTGTATATAGCCTCTCTACTGTATATAGCCTCTCTACTGTATATAGCCTCTCTACTGTATATAGCCTCTACTGTATATATTCTCTCTACTGTATATAACCTCTCTACTGTATATAGCCTCTACTGTATATATTCTCTCTACTGTATATAGCCTCTCTACTGTATATAACCTCTCTACTGTATATAACCTCTCTACTGTATATAGCCTCTCTACTGTATATAGCCTCTCTACTGTATATATTCTCTCTACTGTATATAACCTCTCTACTGTATATAGCCTCTACTGTATATATTCTCTCTACTGTATATAACCTCTCTACTGTATATATTCTCTCTACTGTATATAACCTCTCTACTGTATATATTCTCTCTACTGTATATAACCTCTCTACTGTATATATTCTCTCTACTGTATATAACCTCTCTACTGTATATAGCCTCTACTGTATATATTCTCTCTACTGTATATAACCTCTCTACTGTATATAGCCTCTACTGTATATATTCTCTCTACTGTATATATTCTCTCTACTGTATATAGCCTCTACTGTATATAGCCTCTCTACTGTATATATTCTCTCTACTGTATATAGCCTCTACTGTATATAGCCTCTCTACTGTATATAGCCTCTACTGTATATATTCTCTCTATTGTATATAGCCTCTCTACTGTATATAGCCTCTCTACTGTATATAGCCTCTACTGTATATAACCTCTCTACTGTATATAGCCTCTCCACTGTATATAGCCTCTCCACTGTATATAGCCTCTACTGTATATAGCCTCTCTACTGTATATAGCCTCTCTACTGTATATAGCCTCTCTACTGTATATAGCCTCTCCACTGTATATAGCCTCTACTGTATATAGCCTCTCTACTGTATATAGCCCCTCTACTGTATATAGCCTCTCTACTGTATATAGCCTCTCTACTGTTATAGCCTCTACTGTATATAGCCTCTCTACTGTATATAGCCTCTCTACTGTATATAACCTCTCTACTGTATATAGGCCTCTCTACTGTATATAGCCTCTCTACTGTTATAGCCTCTCTACTGTATATTAGCCTCTACTGTATATAGCCCTTCTCTAACTGTATATATCCTCTCTACTGTATATAGCCTCTCCACTGTATATAGCCTCTCTACTGTATATATCCTCTCTACTGTATATAACCTCTCTACTGTATATAGCCTCTCCACTGTATATAGCCTCTCTAACTGTATATAGCCTCTCTAGCTGTATATAGCTCTACTGTATATAACCTCTCTACTGTATATAGCCTCTCTACTGTATATAGCCTCTCTACTGTATATAGCCTCTCTACTGTATATAGCCTCTACTGTATATAACCTCTCTACTGTATATAGCCTCTCTACTGTATATAGCCTCTCTACTGTATATAGCCTCTCTACTGTATATAGCCTCTCTACTGTATATAACCTCTCTACTGTATATAGTCTCTCTACTGTATATAGCCTCTACTGTATATAGCCTCTCTACTGTATATAGGCCTCTCTACTGTATATAGCCTCTCTACTGTATATAGCCTCTCTCTGTATATAGCCTCTCTACTGTATATAGCCTCTCTACTGTATATAGCCTCTACTAACCTGTATATAGCCTCGCTACTGTATATAGCCCTCTCTACTGTTATAGCCTCTCTACTGTATATAGCCTCTCTACTGTATATAGCCTCTCTACTGTATATAGCCTCTCTACTTATAGCCTTATAGCCTGCTACTGTATATAGCCTCTCTACTGTATATAGCCTCTCTACTGTATATAGCCTCTCTACTGTATATAGGCCTCTCTACTGTATATAGCCTCTACTGTATATAGCCTCTCTACTGTATATAGCCTCTCTACTGTATATAGCCTCTCTACTGTATATAGCCTCTCTACTGTATATAGCCTCTCTACTGTATATAACCTCTCCACTGTATATAGCCTCTCCACTGTATATAGCCTCTCTACTGTATATAGCCTCTCTACTGTATATAACCTCTCCACTGTATATAGCCTCTCTACTGTATATAGCCTCGCTACTGTATATTAACGCTCTCCACTGATATAGCCTCTCTACTGTATATAGCCTCTCCACTGTATATAGCCTCTCTACTGTATATAGCCTCTCTACTGTATATAACCTCTCCACTGTATATAGCCTCTCTACTGTATATAGCCTCTCCACTGTATATAACCTCTCCACTGTATATAGCCTCTCTACTGTATATAGCCTCTCTACTGTATATAGCCTCTCTACTGTATATAGCCTCTACTGTATATAGCCTCTCTACTGTATATAGCCTCTCCACTGTATATAGCCCTCTCTACTGTATATAGCCTCTCCACTGTATATAGCCTCGCTACTGTATATAGCCTCTCTACTGTATATAACCTCTCTACTGTATATAACCTCTCTACTGTATATAGCCTCTCCACTGTATATAGGCCTCTCTACTGTATATAGCCTCTCCACTGTATATAGCCTCGCTACTGTATATAACCTCTCCACTGTATATAGCTCTCTACTGTATATAGCCTCTCCACTGTATATAGCCTCTCTACTGTATATAACCTCTCCACTGTATATAGCCTCTCTACTGTAATATAGCCCGCTACGTATAACCTCTCCACTGATATAACCTCTCTACTGTATATAGACTCTCTACTGTATATAGCCTCTCTACTGTATATAACCTCTCTACTGTATATAACCTCTCTACTGTATATAACCTCTCTACTGTATATAACGCTCTCTACTGTATATAGCCTCTCTACTGTAATATAGCCTCTCTACTGTAGTATAGCCTCTCTACTGTATATAGCCTCTCTACTGTATATAGCCTCTCCACTGTATATAGCCTCTCTACTGTATATAGCCTCTACTGTATATAGCCTCTCTACCCGTATATAGCCTCTACTGTATATAACCTCTACTGTATATAGCCTCTCTACTGTATATAGCCTCTCTACTGTATATAGCCTCTCTACTGTATGTAGCCTCTCTACTGTATATAGGCTCTCTACTGTATAGAGCCTCTCTACTGTATATAGCCTCTTCTACTGTATATAGCCTCTCTACTGTATATAACCTCTCTACTGTATATAGCCTCTCTACTGTATATAGCCTCTCTACTGTATATAGCCTCTCTACTGTATATAGCTCTCTACTGTATATAGCCTCTCTACTGTATATAGCCTCTCTACTGTATATAACCTCTCTACTGTATATAGCTCTCTACTGTATATAGGCCTCTCTACTGTATATAGCCTCTCTACTGTTATAACCTCTACTGTATATAGCCTCTCTACTGTATTAGCCTCTCTACTGTATATAGCCTCTCTACTGTATATAGCTCTCTACTGTATATAACCTCTCTACTGTATATAGCCTCTCTACTGTATATAGCCTCTCTACTGTATATAGCCTCTCTACTGTATATAGCCTCTCTACTGTATATAGCCTCTCTACTGTATATAGCCTCTCTACTGTATATAACCTCTCTACTGTATATAGCCTCTCTACTGTATATAGCCTCTCTACTGTATATAACCTCTCTACTGTCTATAGCCTCTCTACTGTATATAGCCTCTCTACTGTATATACCTCTCTACTGTATATAGCCTCTCTACTGTATATAGCCTCTCTACTGTATATAGCCTCTCTACTGTATATAGCCTCTCTACTGTATATAGCCTCTCTACTGTATATAGCCTCGCTACTGTATATAGCCTCTCTACTGTATGTAGCCTCTCTACTGTATATAGCCTCTCTACTGTATATAACCTCTCTACTGTATATAGCCTGTCTACTGTATATAGCCTGTCTACTGTATATAGCCTCTCTACTGTATAGAGCCTCTCTACTGTATATAGCCTCTCTACTGTATGTAGCCTCTCTACTGTATATAACCTCTCTACTGTATATAGCCTGTCTACTGTATATAGCCTGTCTACTGTATATAGCCTCTCTACTGTATAGAGCCTCTCTACTGTATATAGCCTCTCTACTGTATGTAGCCTCTCTACTGTATATAGCCTCTCTACTGTATATAGCCTCTCTACTGTATATAGCCTCTCTACTGTATATAGCCTCTACTGTATATAGCCTCTCTACTGTATATAGCCCCTCTACTGTATATAGCCTCTCTACTGTATATAGCCTCTCTACTGTATATAGCCTCTCTACTGTATATAGCCCTTCTACTGTATATAACCTCTCTACTGTATATAGCCTCTCTACTGTATATAGCCTCTCTACTGTATATAGCCCCTCTACTGTATATAGCCTCTCTACTGTATATAGCCTCTACTGTATATAGCCCCTCTACTGTATGTAGCCTCTCTACTGTATATAGCCTCTCTACTGTATATAGCCTCTCTACTGTATATAGCATCTACTGTATATAGCCCCTCTACTGTATATAGCCTCTCTACTGTATATAGCCTCTCTACTGTATATAGCCCCTCTACTGTATATAGCCTCTCTACTGTATATAGCCTCTACTGTATATAGCCCCTCTACTGTATGTAGCCTCTCTACTGTATATAGCCTCTCTACTGTATATAGCCTCTACTGTATATAGCCCCTCTACTGTATATAGCCTCTCTACTGTATATAGCCTCTACTGTATATAGCCCCTCTACTGTATGTAACCTCTCTACTGTATATAGCCCCTCTACTGTATGTAGCCTCTCTACTGTATATAGCCTCTCTACTGTATATAGCCTCTCTACTGTATATAGCCCCTCTACTGTATGTAGCCTCTCTACTGTATATAGCCTCTCTACTGTATATAGCCTCTCTACTGTATATATTCTCTCTACTGTATATAGCCTCTCTACTGTATATACCCTCTACTGTATATAGCCCCTCTACTGTATATAGCCTCTCTACTGTATATAGCCTCTACTGTATATAGCCTCTCTACTGTATGTAGCCTCTCTACTGTATATAGCCTCTCTACTGTATATAGCCTCTCTACTGTATATAACCTCTCTACTGTATATAGCCTCTCTACTGTATATAGCCTCTCTACTGTATATAGCCTCTCTACTGTATATAGCCTCTCTACTGTATATAGCAGCAGTCAGGATAGATGATTGGGTGACTGTAAGGTCTGGTTACCTGGGATACTGCTCCAGGTGTTGTTGCTAGCCATGTGGCTGTCAGAATAGATGATTGGGTGACTGTAAGGTCTGGTTACCTGGGATACTGCTCCAGGTGTTGTTGCTAGCCATGTGGCTGTCAGAATAGATGATTGGGTGACTGTAAGGTCTGGTTACCTGGGATACTGCTCCAGGTGTTGTTGCTAGCCATGTGGCTGTCAGAATAGATGATTGGGTGACTGTAAGGTGTGGTTACCTGGGATACTGCTCCAGGTGTTGTTGCTAGCCATGTGGCTGTCAGAATAGATGATTGGGTGACTGTAAGGTGTGGTTACCTGGGATACTGCTCCAGGTGTTGTTGCTAGCCATGTGGCTGTCAGAAGAGATGATTGGGTGACTGTAAGGTGTGGTTACCTGGGATACTGCTCCAGGTGTTGTTGCTAGCCATGTGGCTGTCAGAAGAGATGATTGGCTGACTGTAAGGTCTGGTTACCTGGGATACTGCTCCAGGTGTTGTTGCTAGGATACTTCTCCGGGTGTTTTTGCTAGCAATGTGGCTGTCAGAAGAGATTATTGGCTGACTGCAAGGTGTGGTTACTTGGGATACTGCTCCAGGTGTTGTTACAAGGATACTGCTCCAGGTGTTGTTGCTAGGATACTGCTCCAGGTGTTGTTTCTAGGATACTGCTCCAGGTGTTGTTGCTAGCCACGTCGCTGTCAGAAGAGATTTCTCTCCACCTACTTTGTTGTTAAGATACTGCAGGAAACCAGCGAGGCTCGTAGAGGTAAACTAATCTACTCATGTCGTAGTGACACCTTCTCAGCTTCTCCGCAGCGCAACACTAAGAGAGGAAATGTATTCTGCCGTTCGCTCGCCGTGCCTAAGTAATAAATGGGTGTGTGCGTGTGTGTGTGTGTGCATACATTACGTGTGTGTTTGGTGTGTGTGTGTGTGTGTGTGCATACATTACGTGTGTGTTTGGTGTGTGTGTGTGTGTGTGTGTGTGTGTGTGTGTGTGTGTGTGTGTGTGTGTGTGTGTGTGTGTGTGTGTGTGTGTGTGTGTGTGTGTGCATACATTACGTGTGTGTTTGGTCTGTGTGTGTGTGTGTGTGTGTGTGTGCATACATTATGTGTGTGTTTGTTTGGTGTGTGTGTGTGTGTGTGTGTGCGCGTGTGTGCATGTGTGTGTGTGTGTGCATACATTACGTGTGTGTTTGGTCTGTGTGTGTGTGTGTGTGTGTGTGTGTGTGTGCATACATTATGTGTGTGTTTGTTTGGTGTGTGTGTGTGTGTGTGTGTGTGCGCGTGTGTGCATGTGTGTGTGTGTGCGTGTGTGTGTGTGTGTGTGTATCTCCGTAATAGATGCTCCTCTAAACTAAACGCTGAGAGTAAATCATGTCTCTTCTCTATTACCCTGTCCTGCAGGGCAGAGACGGCAAATTACCACTGTAAATGTTGGAACCTAGGATACCTCCCAAATAGAACCCTATTCCATATATGTTAAACTACTTTTGACAGCTACCCATAAGGCTTCTGGCTAAAAGTAGTGGACTATGTAGGGGCTAGGGTGCTATGTTTGGGATGCAATCCTCGTCTTCAATACTGCTTAGATCAGACACACTTTGTGTTTTATTGCTTTCACTGTACAGCTAGGTCTCTTCTGGACCTGTTTGTCTGTAGTTAGAGAAATGAGACAGCGGGAGAACAGCAAGGCCCGTCGAGAGAACGGGGTCAGTCTATATATCAGCAGCACAGGGTCAGTCTATATATCTCAACAGTAGAGCACAGGGTCAGTCTATATATCAGCAGCACAGGGTCAGTCTATATATCAGCAGCACAGGGTCAGTCTATATATCTCAACAGTAGAGCACAGGGTCAGTCTATATATCAGCAGCACAGGGTCAGTCTATATATCTCAACAGTAGAGCACAGGGTCAGTCTATATATCAGCAGCACAGGGTCAGTCTATATATCAGCAGGAGAGTACAGGGTCAGTGTATATATCTCAACAGTAGGGTACAGGGTCAGTCTATATCTCAACAGGAGAGTACAGGGTCCGTCTATATATCTCAACAGTAGGGTACAGGGTCAGTCTATATATCTCAATAGTAGGGTACAGGGCCAGTCTATATCTCAACAGGAGAGTACAGGGTCAGTCTATATATCTCAACAGTAGGGTACAGGGTCAGCCTATATCTCAACAGGAGAGTACAGGGTCAGTCTACATATCTCAACAGTAGGGTACAGGGCCAGTCTATATCTCAACAGGAGAGTACAGGGTCAGTCTATATATCTCAACAGTAGGGTACAGGGCCAGTCTATATCTCAACAGTAAGGTACAGGGCCAGTCTATATATCTCAATAGTAGGGTACAGGGCCAGTCTATATATCTCAAGAGTAGGGTACAGGGCCAGTCTATATCTCAACAGTAGGGTACAGGGTCAGTCTATATCTCAACAGTAAGGTACAGGGCCAGTCTATATCTCAACAGGAGAGTACATGGTCAGTCTATATCTCAACAGGAGAGTACAGGGTCAGTCTATATCTCAACAGGAGAGTACAGGGTCAGTCTATATATCTCAACAGTAGGGTACAGGGTCAGTCTATATATCAACAGGAGAGTACAGTGCCAGTCTATATCTCAACAGGAGAGTACAGGGCCAGTCTATATCTCAACAGGAGAGTACAGGGTCAGTCTATATCTCAACAGGAGAGTACAGGGTCAGTCTATATCTCAACAGGAGAGTACAGGGTCAGTCTATATATCTCAACAGGAGAGTACAGGGCCAGTCTATATCTCAACAGTAGAGTAGAAGGTCAGTCTATATATCTCAACAGTAGGGTACAGTGTCAGTCTATATATCTCAACAGGAGAGTACAGGGTCAGTCTGTATCTCAACAGGAGAGTACAGGGTCAGTCTATATCTCAACAGTAGGGTACAGGGTCAGTCTATATCTCAACAGGAGAGTACAGGGTCAGTCTATATCTCAACAGTAGAGTACAGGGTCAGTCTATCTCAATAGGAGACTACAGGGTCAGTCTATATCTCAACAGGAGAGTACAGGGTCAGTCTATATATCTCAACAGGAGAGTACAGGGCCAGTCTATATATCTCAACAGGAGAGTACAGGGTCAGTCTATATATCTCAACAGGAGAGTACAGGGCCAGTCTATATCTCAACAGGAGAGTACAGGGTCAGTCTATATATCTCAACAGGAGAGTACAGAGCCAGTCTATATCTCAACAGGAGAGTACAGGGCCAGTCTATATCTCAACAGGAGAGTACAGGGTCAGTCTATATATCTCAACAGGAGAGTACAGGGTCAGTCTCTATCTCAACAGGAGAGTACAGGGTCAGTCTATATATCTCAACAGGAGAGTACAGGGTCAGTCTGTATCTCAACAGGAGAGTACAGGGTCAGTCTGTATCTCAACAGGAGAGTACAGGGTCAGTCTATATCTCAACAGGAGAGTACAGGGCCAGTCTATATCTCAACAGGAGAGTACAGGGTCAGTCTATATCTCAACAGGAGAGTACAGGGTCAGTCTATATCTCAACAGGAGAGTACAGGGCCAGTCTATATCTCAACAGGAGAGTACAGGGTCAGTCTATATCTCAACAGGAGAGTACAGGGTCAGTCTATATCTCAACAGGAGAGTACAGGGCCAGTCTATATCTCAACAGGAGAGTACAGGGCCAGTTTATATCTCAACAGGAGAGTACAGGGTCAGTCTATATCTCAACAGGAGAGTACAGGGTCAGTCTATATCTCAACAGGAGAGTACAGGGCCAGTCTATATCTCAACAGGAGAGTACAGGGCCAGTTTATATCTCAACAGGAGAGTACAGGGTCAGTCTATATCTCAACAGCAGAGTACAGGGTCAGTCTATATCTCAACAGGAGAGTACAGGGCCAGTCTATATCTCAACAGGAGAGTACAGGGCCAGTCTATATCTCAACAGGAGAGTACAGGGTCAGTCTATATCTCAACAGGAGAGTACAGGGCCAGTCTATATATCTCAAAGTAATAGCTAACTTATAAATGTCAGTATTATAGGCTGGTCATACATTGAATTAACCTGACTGCTAGTGGAACTCTCTACATCCGTAAAACAGTCTATTTTCAAATTATTATTACAACTCGTGTACTTGTGGAAGTGTGAATTAGTCTCCTAGCCCTCTTACCCTTTAGCTCTGAGCCTTTTTTGTTGATGAGATGTCAGATCTCACAGCGCCGCAACATCTGGCCCTCTCTGCATGCAGGTCTAATGAGAACACTTAAACATTTCACTCTGAGAGGCAGGTAGATACATCTGGTCCTCTCTGCATGCAGGTCTATGGAGAACACTTAAACATTTCACTCTGAGACGCAGGTAGATGCTCTAAGAGTGGAAGGAGCTGCGGAAAAATTACAGGAATGTATTAAATTAACTCTTAAAAAAGCTAACAGCTGCATAATTATAATTTCAGCAATGGGTCTCGATAGACACTTCCTGAGCAGTTAAATCTCTCCCAACAATGAAGGATCGTACTACTAGATCCTGGCAGAGGCTGGCAGAGCCGCCGTCTACACTTAGTTCAGGGGAAGCCTTCCAAATGGCACCCTATCCCCTCTTTAGAGTCCATATGGCACCCTATCCCCTATATAGAGTCCATATTGCACCCTATCCCTATATTGAATCCATATCTCATCCTATTTCCTATTGAGTGTCCTTATGGCACCCTTTCCCCTATATAGAGTCCAAATGGCACCCTATTCCCTATTTAGAGTCCATATGGCACCCTATTCCCTATATAGAGTCCATATGGCACCCTATTCCCTATTTAGAGTCCATATGGCACCCTATTCCCTATATAGAGTCCATATGGCACCCTATCCCCTATATAGAGTCCATATGGCACCCTATTCCCTATTTAGAGTCCATATGGCACCCTATCCCCTATATAGAGTCCATATCGCACCCTATTCCCTATTTAGAGTCCATATGGCACCCTATCCCCTATATAGAGTCCATATGGCACCCTATCCCCTATATAGAGTTTAAATGGCACCCTATTTCCTATTTTAAGAGTCCAAAATGGCACACTATTCCCTAGTCCATAGGGCACTGGTTAAAAGGAGTAAACTATATAGGGAAAAGGATTCCATTTGGAAGTCTTCTGAATTGACCGTTTGACTTGGCCAATATGATCTGAGCATGTGAAATGAATTGAATCTGTTACAGTGAGCTCATGAACTGTCTTAATACTGTCTCGTATAGAGTAGGATGATGGCTAGACGGTACAGCATGAATACTATCATGACATATAGCGTGGATAATAACATGACATATAGCGTGGATAATAACATGACATATACCATGGATAATAACATGACATACAACATGACATACAGCATGAATAATAACATGACATACAACATGACATACAGCATGAATAATAACATGACATACAACATGAATAATAACATGACATACAACATGAATAATAACATGAATAATAACATGACATACAGCATGAATAATAACATGACATACAACATGAATAATAACATGACATACAGCATGAATAATAACATGACATACAGCATGAATAATAACATGACATACAACATGAATAATAACATGAATAATAACATGACATACAGCATGAATAATAACATGACATACAGCATGAATAATAACATGACATACAACATGAATAATAACATGACATACAACATGAATAATAACATGAATAATAACATGAATAATAACATGACATACAGCATGACATACAGCATGAATAATAACATGACATACAACATGAATAATAACATGAATAATAACATGAATAATAACATGAATAATAACATGACATACAGCATGACATACAACATGAATAATAACATGACATACAGCATGAATAATAACATGACATACAGCGTGAATAATAACATGAATAATAACATGACATACAGCATGAATAATAACATGACATACAGTATGAATAATAACATGACATACAGCATGACATACAGCGTGAATAATAACATGACATACAGCATGAATAATAACATGACATACAGCATGAATAATAACATGACATACAGTATGAATAATAACATGACATACAGCATGACATACAGCGTGAATAATAACATGACATACAGCATGACATACAGCATGAATAATAACATGACATACAGTATGAATAATAACATGACATACAACATGACATACAGCATGAATAATAACATGACATACAACATGACATACAGCATGAATAATAACATGACATACAGCATGAATAATAACATGACATACAGCATGAATAATAACATGACATACAACATGACATACAGCGTGAATAATAACATGACATACAACATGACATATAGCATGAATAATAACATGACATACAACATGACATATAGCATGAATAATAACATGACATACAACATGACATATAGCATGAATAATAACATGACATACAACATGACATACAGCATGAATAATAACATGACATACAGCGTGAATAATAACATGACATACAGCATGGATAATAACATGACATACAGCATGACATACAACATGAATAATAACATGACATACAACATGAATAATAACATGACATACAACATGAATAATAACATGACATACAGCGTGAATAATAACATGACATACAGCATGGATAATAACATGACATACAGCATGACATACAACATGAATAATAACATGACATACAACATGGATAATAACATGACATATAGCATGAATAATAACATGACATACAGCATGAATAATAACATGACATACAGCATGAATAATAACATGACATACAACATGAATAATAACATGACATACAGCATGACATACAGCGTGAATAATAACATGACATACAGCATGAATAATAACATGACATACAGCGTGAATAATAACATGAATAATAACATGACATACAACATGAATAATAACATGACATACAGTATGAATAATAACATGACATACAACATGAATAATAACATGACATACAGTATGAATAATAACATGACATACAACATGAATAATAACATGACATACAACATGAATAATAACATGACATTTCTAGATGTTGACTATAGTAGTTAACAGTGTCAGAATGTTGACTATAGTAATTAACTGTGTCAGAATGTTGACTATAGTAGTTAACTGTGTCAGAATGTTGACTATAGTAGTTAACTGTGTCAGAATGTTGACTATAGTAGTTAACTGTGTCAGAATGTTGACTGTAGTAGTTAACAGTGTCAGAATGTTGAATATAGTAGTTAACTGTGTCAGAATGTTGACTATAGTAGTTAACTGTGTCAGAATGTTGACTATAGTAGTTAACAGTGTCAGAATGTTGACTATAGTAGTTAACAGTGTCAGAATGTTGACTTTAGTAATTAACTGTGTCAGAATGTTGACTATAGTAGTTAACTGTGTCAGAATGTTGACTATTGTAGTTAACTGTGTCAGAATATTGACTATAGTAGTTAACAGTGTCAGAATGTTGACTATAGTAATTAACTGTGTCAGAATGTTGACTATAGTAGTTAACTGTGTCAGAATGTTGACTATAGTAGTTAACTGTGTCAGAATGTTGACTATAGTAGTTAACTGTGTCAGAATGTTGACTATAGTAGTTAACTGTGTCAGAATGTTGACTGTAGTAGTTAACAGTGTCAGAATGTTGAATATAGTAGTTAACTGTGTCAGAATGTTGAGTGTAGTAGTTAACGGTGTCATAATGTTGACTGTAGTGCTTAACTGTGTCAGAATGTAGACTTTAGTTGTGAAACGTCACAGGTGAAACATTAGTAAAAAAAAACGACTAATGATTAAATAAATAATAAGATGGAATATAAACATTTGAATTATTTCTCAAATTATTTCTCAAATAACAAACTGAAATAGCTTGGAAGCAAGCAGTATACTGTAATGTCAGTAGCTGTTGTATTCAGAGTATGTGACAAATTAAATTGGATTTGATAAATACCCAGAGTACTTTGAGGCATCCGAGTGGCTGTTGTTCCACTGTCATGTGACAACATAGAAATTAGACCACAGCAAAATGACTGCATCGTTTTTTTCTCTCCCAGCATGCTTTGCTGTGTGTAGAGAGAGAGAGGCGCTAAATGCCACCTGAGGCGCTGGGGATCACAACCCCTTCCTGATGCTTATAGGTCGAGTCAGAGCTGTTTTGTTGATGTGCCAAAGCCCAAACACTGGAAATGGCATCGCTAGCTAACAACACAGAGACTTGGGGAGGAAATGAGATCCTTAATGTCGGAAGATCTCATAAAGTATTCTCTATTTATAGACTCGTCCCACCTGAATAACATCAACTCTGCTGTGGAGAAGGTTTAGAGAAGGTCAAAGGTTAAGAGCTTCATATCTTCTTTTTTTTGCATATTATTTTGTTGTTCACCTCATCCAGTGGT
This sequence comes from Oncorhynchus kisutch, assembly GCF_002021735.2. Lineage (NCBI taxonomy): Eukaryota > Metazoa > Chordata > Actinopteri > Salmoniformes > Salmonidae > Oncorhynchus > Oncorhynchus kisutch. The sequence continues at coordinate 201,790 of NW_022262631.1, read as the reverse complement.
GAAAGTCTCAGGAGAGTCTTCGTGGTATTTATACACCTAGAAGGTTCCCCGATATCACACCTACTGAGAGGAGGTACCTTTACCTAGAAGGTTCCCCGATATCACACCTACTGAGAGGAGGTATCTCTACCTAGAAGGTACCCCAATATCACACCTACTGAGAGGAGGTACCTCTACACACCTTGAAGGTACCCCAATATCACAGCTACTGAGAGGAGGTACCTCTACCTAGAAGGTACCCCGATATCACACCTACTGAGAGGAGGTACCTTTACCTAGAAGGTTCCCCGATATCACACCTACTGAGAGGAGGTATCTCTACCTAGAAGGTACCCCAATATCACACCTACTGAGAGGAGGTACCTCTACACACCTTGAAGGTACCCCAATATCACAGCTACTGAGAGGAGGTACCTCTACCTTGAAGGTACCCCAATATCACAGCTACTGAGAGGAGGTACCTCTCCTTGAAGTAACCCCAATACCAAAGCTACTGAGAGGAGGTATCTCAACACACCTTGAGGTAAACCCAATACCAAAGCTACTGAGAGGAGGTATCTCAACACACCTTGAAGGAAACCCACTACCAAAGCAACTGAGAGGAGGTATCTCAACACACCTTGAAGTAAACCCAATACCAAAGCTACTGAGAGGAGGTATCTCAACACACCTTGAAGGAAACCCAATACCAAAGCTACTGAGAGGAGGTATCTCAACACACCTTGAGGTAAACCCAATACCAAAGCTACTGAGAGGAGGTACCTCTACCTTTAAGGTACCCCAATATCACAGCTACTGAGAGGAGGTGTTCATGAACATGTTCCTGAACATCAAACGCATCCTTGAAAACCTCTGTGGGTCTATAGGCATCCCGCTAGCGAGACATCTTCTGGGAACACAAATAACTAAACATAAAAATGATGGATATTAAACCTTTAGGTACATACAAGTGTCTTATATCGGTTGAAAGCTTAAATTCTTGTTAATCTAACTGCATTTACGGTAGCCTGTAGTCTGTAGTCTGATTTACAGTAGCCATTAAAGGTGAAAACATGCCATGCGATTGTTTGAGGACGGCGCCCCCAACATTAAAATATTTTTCCACCAGCACAGCTATCATAATTTCACAAATAGTGATTAAATATTAACTTACTAACCAATCAATATTAAATATGAAACTAATCGATATTAAATATTAAATACAATCAATATTAAATATTAAACTAATAAATATTAAATAAATAACCAATCAATATTAATTACCAAACCAATCAATATTAATTACCAAACCAATCAATATTAAATACCAAACCAATCAATATTACATACATAACCAATCAATATTAATTACCAAACCAATCAATATTAATTACCAAACCAATCAATATTAATTACCAAACCAATCAATATTAATCTGACTATATAGCCCAGTATTTGTAATGCAGAAAGATGCACCGCTAGCTGACTAGCGTAAGACAGAGGTGAGGCCAGGTGAAGAAAGAGAGAAGATGACCTGGTGATTAGAGCCAGAACCAGGTTAGGCCAGGTGAAGACAGAGAGGGTGACCTGGTGATTAGATCCAGAACCAGGTTAGGCCAGGTGAAGACAGAGAGGGTGACCTGGTGATTAGATCCAGAACCAGGTTAGGCCAGGTGAAAAACAGAGAGGGTAACCTGGTGATTAGAGACAGGACCATGTTAGGCCAGGTGAGGACAGAGATGAGGCCAAGGTGATCAGAGCCAGGACCATGTTAGGCCAGGTGAGGACAAAGATGACCTGGTGATCAGAGCCAGAACCAGGTGAGGCCAGGTGAAGACAGAGAGGGTGACCTGGTGATCAGAGCCAGGACCATGTAAGGCCAGGTGAAGACAAAGATGACCTGGTGATCAGAGCCAGAACCAGGTGAGGCCAGGTGAAGACAGAGAGGGTGACCTGGTGATTAGAGCCAGGACCATGTAAGGCCAGGTGAAGACAAAGATGACCTGGTGATCAGAGCCAGGACCATGTAAGGCCAGGTGAAGACAAAGATGACCTGGTGATCAGAGCCAGAACCAGGTGAGGCCAGGTGAAGACAGAGAGGGTGACCTGGTGATCAGAGCCAGGACCATGTAAGGCCAGGTGAAGACAGAGAGGGTGACCTGGTGATTAGAGCCAAGACCATGTAAGGCCAGGTGAAGACAAAGATGACCTGGTGATCAGAGCCAGAACCATGTTAGGCCAAGTGAAGATAGAGAGGGTGACCTGGTGATCAGAGACAGGACCATGTTACGCCAGGTGAAGACAGAGAGGGTGACCTGGTGATCAGAGACAGGACCATGTTAGACCAGGTGAAGACAGAGAGGGTGACCTGGTGATCAGAGACATGACCATGTTAGGCCAAGTGAAGATAGAGAGGGTGACCTGGTGATCAGAGCCAGGACCATGTAAGGCCAGGTATAGACAGAGATGAGGCCAGGTGAAGACAGAGAGGGTGACCTGGTAATCAGAGACAGGACCATGTAAGACCAGGTGAGACAGAGAGGATGACCTGGTGATTAGAGACAGGACCATGTAAGGCCAGGTGAAGACAAAGATGACCTGGTGATCAGAGCCAGAACCATGTTAGGCCAAGTGAAGATAGAGAGGGTGACCTGGTGATCAGAGACAGGACCATGTTAAGCCAGGTGAAGACAGAGAGGGTGACCTGGTGATCAGAGACAGGACCATGTTAGACCAGGTGAAGACAGAGAGGGTGACCTGGTGATCAGAGACATGACCATGTTAGGCCAAGTGAAGATAGAGAGGGTGACCTGGTGATCAGAGCCAGGACCATGTAAGGCCAGGTATAGACAGAGATGAGGCCAGGTGAAGACAGAGAGGGTGACCTGGTGATCAGAGACAGGACCATGTAAGGCCAGGTGAGACAGAGAGGGTGACCTGGTGATTAGAGACAGGACCATGTTAGGCCAGGTATTTAGAGGCAGGACCATGTAAGGCCAGGTGATTAGAGACAGGACCATGTAAGGCCAGGTGGTTAGAGACAGGACCATGTAAGGCCAGGTGAAGACACAATCAGTTAACAATGTGCTTCTGAAATGGCCCTTGTCCAAAGTAGCGCACTTTATAGGGAATGCAGTCTTAGAAAAAAGGGTGCTATCTAGGATCTTATAGGGTTCTTTGGCTGTCCCCATAGGAGAACCCTTTGAATATCTGTTGTGGAAATGTCCTGTATTACCAAATCACGAGAGAGCAAACCACACACAAGTCAGAGTTATCATCAAGTCCATCTTTAATTATTATGAGCTCTCAGACTAATTCAGTGTCTATAAATGAATTCTCTGACTCTCAGATCAATTCAGTGTCTATAAATGAATTCTCTGACTCTCAGACTAATTCAGTGTCTATAAATGAATTCTCTGACTCTCAGACTAATTCAGTGTCTATAAATGAATTCTCTGACTCTCAGACTAATTCAGTGTCTATAAATGAATTCTCTGACTCTCAGACTAATTCAGTGTCTATAAATGAATTCTCTGACTCTCAGACTAATTCAGTGTCTATAAATGAATTCTCTGACTCTCAGATCAATTCAGTGTCTATAAATGAATTCTCTGAGAGTCCTTACATATTGGCAACTGAGATCCTTTATAGCAAAGACACACATAGCCAGACAGCATTGGCTATAAATTATCCTTCAGTTTGGTCTCCTAAACTAAGTTCTCATTCTTGGTACCACTTAGAACCAAAACATTACCTCATCCAATGGCATATATCAATTGTCAATTCTAGACACTCCCAAGAAAAATGCAACCCCTCCTGGACAAGCTCACAGAGACAGTGAGCCTCCTAGGTCATATACTAAATCAAGAGAAGGGCAACCTCAGAGGGGACATGTAATATTTCCAGACACATTCCCATAAGAAGACAAGCCTCACCTCTCCCCTCTCCGGGATCCAAGTAATTTTTACCACATAAGCATACTTATGAGCATTGATAAAACATCTTATTTATCAATGTTACCTAAAGAATTCTGATTCTGCTACCACAATTACCCTGTTTGGTTCCAGGTTCTATATGGAACCCAAACGGGTTCTTCAGCTATTCCCATAGGAGAACCCTTTGAACAACCCTGTTTGGTCCTCTTATGGGGACAGCTGAAGAACTCTTTTGGAAACCCTTTTTCTAACAGACTAGGGTGCCATTTGG
>NW_022262631.1:170105-192605 GCF_002021735.2 Oncorhynchus kisutch | reverse complement strand
AGCCATCCTGCAGCCATCCTACAGCCATCCTGCAGTCATCCTACAGCCATCATGCAGCCAATCCCGCAACCATCCTGCAGCCATCCTACAGCCATCCTGCAACCATTCTACAGCCATCCTGCAGCCATCCTGCAGCCATCCTGCAGCCATCCTGCAGCCATCATGCAGCCATCCTACAGCCATCATGCAGTCATCCTGCAGCCATCCCGCAGCCATCCTACAACCATCCTACAGCCATCCTACAGTCATCCTACAACCATCCTACAGCCATCCTACAGCCATCCTACAGTCATACTACAACCATCCTACAGCCATCCTACAGCCATCCTACGGCCATCCTGCAGCCATCCTACAGCCATCCTACAGCCATCCTGCAGCCATCCTACAGTCATCCTACAGCCATCCTACAGTCATCCTACAGCCATCCTGCAGCCATCCTACAGGCACCCTACATCCATCCTACAGCCATCCTACAGCCATCCTACAGCCATCCTGCAGCCATCCTACAGTCATCCTACAGCCATCATGCAGCCATCCTGCAGTCATCCTATAGCCATCCTACAGTCATCCTACAGTCATCCTGCAGCCATCCTACAGTCATCCTACAGCCATCAGTGCGTCACCTGAGTGGGTTGATTCACTGTTGTGGTCATCCTGTCTGGGTTGGCGCCCCCCCCCCCCCTTGGGTTGTGCCGTGGCGGAGATCTTTGTGGGCTATACTCAGCCTTGTCTCAGGATGGTAAGTTGGTGGTTGAAGATATCCCTCTAGTGGTGTGGGGGCTGTGCTTTGGCAAAGTGGGTGGGGTTATATCCTTCCTGTTTGGCCCTGTCCGGGGGTGTCCTCGGATGGGGCCACAGTGTCTCCTGACCCCTCCTGTCTCAGCCTCCAGTATTTATGCTGCAGTAGTTTATGTGTCGGGGGGCTGGGGTCAGTTTGTTATATCTGGAGTACTTCTCCTGTCCTATTCGGTGTCCTGTGTGAATCTAAGTGTGCGTTCTCTAATTCTCTCCTTCTCTCTTTCTTTCTCTCTCTCGGAGGACCTGAGCCCTAGGACCATGCCCCAGGACTACCTGACATGATGACTCCTTGCTGTCCCCAGTCCACCTGGCCATGCTGCTGTTCCAGTTTCAACTGACCTGAGCCCTAGGACCATGCCCCAGGACTACCTGACATGATGACTCCTTGCTGTCCCCAGTCTACCTGGCCATGCTGCTGCTCCAGTTTCAACTTCCACCTGACTGTGCTGCTGCTCTAGTTTCAACTGTTCTGCCTTATTATTATTTGACCATGCTGGTCATTTATGAACATTGAACATCTTGACCATGTTCTGTTATAATCTCCACCCGGCACAGCCAGAAGAGGACTGGCCACCCCACATAGCCTGGTTCCTCTCTAGGTTTCTTCCTAGGTATTGGCCTTTCTAGGGAGTTTTTCCTAGCCACTGTGCTTCTCCACCTGCATTGCTTGCTGTTTGGGGTTTTAGGCTGGGTTTCTGTACAGCACTTTGAGATATCAGCTGATGTACGAAGGGCTATATAAATAAATTTGATTTGATTTGATCATGCAGCCATCCTACAGACATCCTGCAGCCATCCTGCAGCAATCCTGCCGCCATCATGCAGCCATCCGGCAGCCAACCAGCAGTTATCCTACAGCCATCCTGCAGCCATCCTACAGCCATCCTGCAGTCATCCTACAGCCATCATGCAGCCAATCCCGCAACCATCCTACAGCCATCCTGCAGCCATCCTACAGCCATCCTGCAGCCATCCTACAGCCATCATGCAGCCACCCTGCAGTCATCCTACAGCCATCCTACAGCCATCATGAAGCCATCATGCAGCCATCCTGCAGTCATCCTACAACCATCCTACAGCCATCCTACAGCCATCATACAATCATCCTACAGCCATCCTACAACCATCCTACAGCCATCCTACAGCCATCATGCAGCCATCCTACAGCCATCCTACAGCCATCCTACAACCATCCTACAGCCATCCTACAGCCATCATGCAGCCATCATGCAGCCATCCTGAGTTTCATCCCTGTGGTATATATGACGTGCTTTACTTAGATGGAGAAATACAATCTCCTTATTAGGCATTCCTGCTCCTGTTTCCTGTTATTTAACCAGCGTGACCGTACACAAATTCAACCATGAGGTTTTCCTATGGTTCACAAAGAAGGGCACCTATTGGTAGATACGTTTTAAAAAACAACCCCACAGACATTGATTATCCCTTTGAGCAGGGTGAAGTTATTAAATACACTTTGGATTAATACACCCAGTCACTACAGAGATACAGGCTAACACTGTGTGTGTTTGTGTTTGTGTGTGTGTGTGTGTGTGTGTGTGTGTGTGTGTGTGTGTGTGTGTGTGTGTGTGTGTGTGTGTGTGTGTGTGTGTGTGAGTGTGTGTATGTGTGTGTGTGCGTGTGAATGTGTGTATGTGTGTGTGCGTGTGAATGTGTGTGTGTGTGTGTGTGTGTGCGTGTGTGTGTGTGTGTGCGCGGTAGCATTGTTCATAGCTTTTTGTGTGTGGGTGTTAGCACTGTGTTTAAGTTTGTGTGTGTGCATGTGTCAGCGCTGTGAGGGTATGTTAGCCGTGCTGTTCATTACCTAACCCAGGTGAGTCTCTATGGGTCTCTCAGGGTCTGTTACCTAACCCAGGTGAGTCTCTATGTGTCTCTCAGGGTCTGTTACCTAACCCAGGTGAGTCTCTATGGGTCTCTCAGGGTCTGTTACGTAACCCAGGTGAGTCTCTATGGGTCTCTCAGGGTCTGTTACCTAACCCAGGTGAGTCTCTATGTGTCTCTCAGGGTCTGTTACCTAACCCAGGTGAGTCTCTATGGGTCTCTCAGGGTCTGTTACGTAACCCAGGTGAGTCTCTATGGGTCTCTCAGGGTCTGTTACCTAACCCAGGTGAGTCTCTATGTGTCTCTCAGGGTCTGTTACCTAACCCAGGTGAGTCTCTATGGGTCTCTCAGGGTCTGTTACCTGACCCAGGTGAGTCTTATGGGTCTATTTGGGTCTCTATGGGTCTGTTACTTAACACAGGTGAGTCTGTTAACATTTTTGTCTATGGAGAACAAAGAGGCAGTATGGAGGGAGAGAGTCTATGGAGAACAAGAGGCAGTATTGAAGGAGAGAGAGTCTATGGAGAACAAAGAGGCAGTATGGAGGGAGAGAGTCTATGGAGAACAAAGAGGCAGTATTGAAGGAGAGAGTCTATGGAGAACAAAGAGGCAGTATTGAAGGAGAGAGTCTATGGAGAACAAAGAGGCAGTATTGAAGGAGAGAGTCTATGGAGAACAAAGAGGCAGTATTGAAGGAGAGAGTCTATGGAGAACAAAGAGGCAGTATGGAGGGAGAGAGTCTATGGAGAACAAAGAGGCAGTATGGAGGGAGAGAGTCTATGGAGAACAAAGAGGCAGTATGGAGGGAGAGAGTCTATGGAGAACAAAGAGGCAGTATGGAGGGAGAGAGTCTATGGAGAACAAAGAGGCAGTATTGAAGGAGAGAGTCTATGGAGAACAAAGAGGCAGTATGGAGAGAGAGAGAGTCTATGGAGAACAAAGAGGCAGTATGGAGAGAGAGAGAGTCTATGGAGAACAAAGAGGCAGTATGGAGGGAGAGATTCTATGGAGAACAAAGAGGCAGTATTGAAGGAGAGATTCTATGGAGAACAAAGAGCTTCTCTTGCCAAAACTCCTAATAAAACAATATTTATATTTTTGAGAATGTGGGAAGGGTCCGTGAACACTTAAGGGACAGTTATGCTGAGTGTTTTTCATTTGGTGATCTCATAAAGGACAGGAAGCACACATAACTGTATCTCTTACATTTCCCAGCTGTCAGATTTGCATCTAAATGTTGTACAAGGTGAATGAATATGCTTCAGAATAATTTTTTTTTTAAGATAACAATGTGATTTAGTCTTCTAAATGAGAATTGGTTGTTATACACTGCTCAAAAAAATAAAGGGAACACTAAAATAACACATCCTAGATCTGAAGTCTGAGTCACACTCAAAATTAAAGTGGAAAACCACACTACAGGCTGATCCAACTTTGATGTAATGTCCTTTAAAACAAGTCAAAATGAGGCTCAGTAGTGTGTGTGGCCTCCACGTGCCTGTATGACCTCCCTACAACGCCTGGGCATGCACCTGATGAGGTGGCGGATGGTCTCCTGAGGGATCTCCTCCCAGACCTGGACTAAAGCATCCGCCAACTCCTGGACAGTCTATGGTGCAATGTGGTGTTGGTGGATGGAGCGAGACATGATGTCCCAGATGGGCTCAATTGGATTCAGGTCTAGGGAACGGGCCGGCCAGTCCATAGCATCAATGCCTTCCTCTTGCAGGAATTGCTGACACACTCCAGCAACATGAGGTCTAGCATTGTCTTGCATTAGGAGGAACCCAGGTCCAACCGCACCAGCATATGGTCTCACAAGGGGTCTGAGGATCTCATCTCGGTACCTAATGGCAGTCAGGCTACCTCTGGCATGCACATGGAGGGCTGTGCGGCCCCCCAAAGAAATGCCACCCCACACCATGACTGACCCACCGCCAAACCAGTCATGCTGGAGGATGTTGTAGGCAGCAGAACGTTCTCCACGGCGTCTCCAGACTCTGTCACGTCGGTCACATGTGCTCAGTGTGAACCTGCTTTCATCTGTGGACAGCACAGGGCGCCAGTGGCGAATTTGCCAATCTTGGTGTTCTCTGGCAAATGCCAAATGTCTTGCACGGTGTTGGGCTGTAAGCACAACCCCCACCTGTGGACGTCGGGCCCTCATACCACCCTCATGGAGTCTGTTGCTGACCGTTTAAGCAGACACATGCACATTTGTGGCCTGCTGGAGGTCATTTTGCAGGGATCTGGCAGTGCTCCTCCTTGCACAAAGGCGGAGGTAGCGGTCCTGCTGCTGGGTTGTTGCCCTCCTACGGCCTCCTCCACATCTCCTGATGTACTTCCTCTTCTACTACTTCTCCTTCTTCTTCTACTACTTCCTCTTCTACTACTTCTTCTTCTACTACTTCCTCTTCTTCTTCTACTACTTCTTCTTCTTCTTCTACTACTTCTTCTTCTTCTACTTCTTCTTCTACTACTACTACTTCTTCTTCTTCTACTACTTCCTCTTCTTCTTCTACTACTTCTTCTTCTTCTTCTACTATTTCTTCTTCTTCTACTTCTTCTTCTACTACTACTACTTCTTCTTCTTCTTCTACTACTTCCTCTTCTTCTTCTACTACTTCTTCTTCTTCTACTACTTCTTCTTCTTCTACTTCTTCTTCTACTACTACTTCTTCTTCTACTTCTTCTTCTTCTACTACTACTACTTCTTCTTCTACTACACCTTCTTCTTCTTCTACTTCTTCTTCTTCTTCTACTACTTCTTCTTCTTCTACTTCTTCTTCTTCTACTACTTCTTCTTCTTCTACTTCTTCTTCTTCTACTACTACTTCTTCTTCTTCTACTTCTTCTTCTTCTTCTACTTCTTCTTCTACTTCTTCTTCTTCTTCTACTAATATTTCTTCTTCTTCTTCTTCTTCTTCTACTACTTCTACTACTACTACTTCCTCTTCTACTACTTCTTCTTCTTCTACTACTTCTTCTTCTTCTTCTTCTTCTTCTACTTCTACTTCTTCTTCTTCTTCTGCTGTTTTGTTCACACCAGAGCAACATGATTCTGAGAGAGAGAGAGAGAGAGAGAGAGAGAGAGAGAGAGAGAGAGAGAGAGAGAGAGAGAGAGAGAGAGAGAGAGTGGGAGGACTGTGACAAACAGTTGAATAAGCCAGTCCAGTTTTATATATAGTATGTGACCTTTAGCATTTGTCTGTCTCGGAGCCTGTCAAACTGCTGTACCTACTGTTTCCATGAATCAATTAAATGAGCCTGTTCTTTTGTCTCTGACATTTTTCTACACTTGTAGGGGAGAGAGAGCGAACTTGTGTGCGGTTGTGTATGTATGTGTGTGTGTGCGTGCGTGCATGCTTCTTTGCATGTGAATGTGTATACCACTTGCTTTTAACACAAAGGCACTACATCAGCTAGTACAACAAATGATCCCACCTATTTAACCCTGATTTTAGAGACAAACAGAGAGGAATACCCATGTTGGTTACTAACTTTTCATGTTCAAAACTGTGCACTCTCCTCAAACAATAGCATGGTATTCTTTAACTGTAATAGCTACTGTAAATTGGATAGTGCAGTTAGATTAACAAGAATATAAGCTTTGTGCCAATATTAGATACGTCTATGTCCTGGGAAATTGTTCCTGTTACTTACAACCTCATGCTATTCGCATTAGCCTACGTTAGCTCAACCGTCCCGTGGAAGGGACGCCGATCCCGAATACGTTTTTAAGTTGCTGCCCTTTACCACCATTCAGAATAACCTGATATCCTGCTGCCCTTTACCACACCAGAATAACCTGATATCCTGCTGCCCTTTACCATCATTCAGAATAACCTGATATCCTGCTGCCCTTTACCACACCAGAATAACCTGATATCCTGCTGCCCTTTACCACACCAGAATAACCTGATATCCTGCTGCCCTTCACCACACCATTCAGAACAACCTGATATCCTGCTGCCCTTTACCACCATTCAGAATAACCTGATATCCTGCTGCCTTTTACCACACCATTCAGAATAACCTGATATCCTGCTGCCATTTACCACACCATTCAGAACAACCTGATATCCTGCTGCCCTTTACCACCATTCAGAATAACCTGATATCCTGCTGCCCTTCACCACACCATTCAGAATAACCTGATATCCTGCTGCCCTTTACCACACCATTCAGAATAACCTGATATCCTGCTGCCCTTTACCACACCATAATAACCTGATATCCTGCTGCCCTTCACCACACCAGAATAACCTGATATCCTGCTGCCCTTTACCATGCCATTCAGAATAACCTGATATCCTGCTGCCCTTTACCACACCAGAATAACCTGATATCCTGCTGCTCTTTACCACACCATTCAGAATAACCTGATATCCTGCTGCCCTTTACCACACCAGAATAACCTGATATCCTGCTGCCCTTTACCAAACCAGAATAACCTGATATCCTGCTGCCCTTCACCACACCATTCAGAATAACCTGATATCCTGTTGCCCTTTACCACACCAGAATAACCTGATATCCTGCTGCCCTTTACCACACCAGAATAACCTGATATCCTGCTGCCCTTCACCACACCATTCAGAATAACCTGATATCCTGCTGCCCTTTACCACACCAGAATAACCTGATATCCTGCTGCCCTTTACCACACCAGAATAACCTGATATCCTGCTGCCCTCTACCACACCAGAATAACCTGATATCCTGCTGCCCTTTACCACACCAGAATAACCTGATATCCTGCTGCCCTTTACCATACCATTCAGAATAACCTGATATCCTGCTGCCCTTTACCACACCAGAATAACCTGATATCCTGCTGCCATTTACCACACCATTCAGAATAACCTGATATCCTGCTGATGATGATTGGTCCAGAGCTGTTTCCCATCTATTAGCCAGCTCAACATTACGTTAAACTGCTGAGTCATTGGCTAATTCAGAAACATGTCTGTCTCATCCCAAATGGCTGTTTCTCATATGGGACCCTATGTGCTGGAACATGTAGTATATCATAGCCATGTAGTATGTTATGAACATGTAGTATGTTATGACCATGTAGTATGTTTTAACCATGTAGTATGTTATAACCACGTAGTATGTAATGAACATGTAGTATGTTATGACCATGTAGTATGTTATGACCATGTAGTATATTACAGCCATGTAGTATGTTTTAACCATGTAGTATGTTAAAACCATGTAGTATGTTATGACCATGTAGTATGTTATGACCATGTAGTATGTTATGACCATGTAGTATGTTTTAACCATGTAGTATGTTATAACCACGTAGTATGTAATGAACATGTAGTATGTTATGACCATGTAGTATGTTTTAACCATGTAGTATGTTATAACCACGTAGTATGTTTTAACCATGTAGTATGTAATGGACATGTAGTATGTTATGACCATGTAGAATGTTATAAACATGTAGTATGTTATGAACATGTAGTATATTATGACCATGTAGTATGTTATGACCATGTAGTATGTTATGAACATGTAGTATGTTATGACCATGTAGTATGTTATAGCCATATAGTTTGTTATGACCGTGTAGTATGTTATGACCACGTAGTATGTTATGACCATGTAGTATGTTGTGAACATGTAGTATGTTATGACCATGTAGTATGTTATGACCATGTAGTATGTTATGACCATGTAGTATGTTATGACCATGTAGTATCTTTTAACCATGTAGCTGTTATGACCATGTAGTATGTTATGACTATGTAGTATGTTATGACCATGTAGTATGTTATAGCCATGTAGTATGTTATGAAAATGTAGTATGTTTTAACCATGTAGTATGTTTTGACCATGTAGTATGTTATGACCATGTAGTATGTTTTGACCATGTAGTATGTTTTAACCATGTAGCTGTTATGACCATGTAGAATGTCATGACGATGTAGTATGTTATGAACATGTAGTATGTTATGACCATGTAGTATGTTATAGCCATGTAGTATGTAATGAACATGTAGTATGTTTTAACCATGTAGTATGTTATGACCATGTAGTATGTTATAACCATGTACTATGTTTTAGCCTTGTAGTAGGTTAGCCATGTAGTATGTTATAGCCATGTAGTATGTTTTAGCCATGTAGTATGTTATGAACATGTAGTATATTATAGCCATGTAGTATGTTTTAGCCATGTAGTATGATATGAACATGTAGTATGTTTTAACCATGTAGTATGTTATGACCATGTAGTATGTTATGACCATGTAGTATGTTATGACCATGTAGTATGTTATGAACATGTAGTATGTTATGACCAAGTATGTTATAGCCATGTAGTATGTTATGACCATGTAGTATATTATAGCCATGTAGTATGTTTTAACCATGTAGTATGTTAAAACCATGTAGTATGTTATGACCATGTAGTATGTTTTAACCATGTAGAATGTTATAACCACGTAGTATGTAATGAACATGTAGTATGTTATGACCATGTAGTATGTTTTAACCATGTAGTATGTTATAACCACGTAGTATGTTTTAACCATGTAGTATGTAATGGACATGTAGTATGTTATGACCATGTAGAATGTTATAAACATGTAGTATGTTATGAACATGTAGTATATTATGACCATGTAGTATGTTATGACCATGTAGTATGTTATGAACATGTAGTATGTTATGACCATGTAGTATGTTATGACCATGTAGTATGTTATGACCATGTAGTATCTTTTAACCATGTAGCGGTTATGACCATGTAGTATGTTATGACTATGTAGTATGTTATGACCATGTAGTAACTTATGACCATGTAGTATGTTATGACCATGTAGTTTATTATAGCCATGTAGTATGTTACAGCCATGTAGTATGTTATGACCATGTAGTATGTTATAGCCATGTAGTATGTTATGAAAATGTAGTATGTTTTAACCATGTAGTATGTTTTGACCATGTAGTATGTTATGACCATGTAGTATGTTATGAACATGTAGTATATTATGACCATGTAGTATGTTATGACCATGTAGTTTATTATAGCCATGTAGTATGTTACAGCCATGTAGTATGTTATGACCATGTAGTATGTTATGACCATGTAGTATGTTATGAACATGTAGTATACAATGACCATGTAGTATGTTATGAACATGTAGTATATTATGACCATGTAGTATGTTATGACCATGTAGTTTATTATAGCCATGTAGTATGTTACAGCCATGTAGTATGTTATGACCATGTAGTATGTTATGACCATGTAGTATGTTATGAACATGTAGTATATTATGACCATGTAGTATGTTATGATCATGTAGTTTATTATAGACATGTAGTATGTTACAGCCATGTAGTATGTTATGACCATGTAGTATGTTATGACCATGTAGTATGTTTTGACCATTTAGTATGTTATAGCCATGTAGTATGTTATGACCATGTAGTATATTATAGCCATGTAGTATGTTATAGCCATACAGTAAGTTATGACCGTGTAGTATGTTATAGCCATGTAGTATGTTATGAAAATGTAGTAGGTTTTAACCATGTAGTATGTTTTGACCATGTAGTATGTTATGACCATGTAGTATGTTATGACCATGTAGTATGTTTTAACCATGTAGCTGTTATGACCATGTACTATGTTTTAGCCTTGTAGTAGGTTAGCCATGTAGTATGTTATAGCCATGTAGTATGTTTTAGCCGTGTAGTATGTTATGAACATGTAGTATATTATAGCCATGTAGTATGTTTTAGCCATGTAGTATGATATGAACATGTAGTATGGTATAACCATGTCGTATGTTATGACCATGTAGTATGCTATAGCCATGTAGTATGTTATGAAAATGTAGTATGTTTTAACCATGTAGTATGTTATGACCATGTAGTATGTTTTAACCATGTAGCTGTTATGACCATGTAGAATGTCTTGACCATATAGTATGTTATGAACATGTAGTATGTTATGACCATGTAGTATGTTATAGCCATGTAGTATGTTATGACCATGTAGTATGTTTTAACCATGTAGTATGTTATGACCATGTAGTGTGTCATGACCAGGTAGCTGTTACGACCATGTAGTATGTTTTGACCATTTAGTATGTTTTAGCCATGTAGTATGTTATAGCCATGTACTATGTTATAACCATGTACTATGTTTTAGCCTTGTAGTAGGTTAGCCATGTAGTATGTTATAGCCATGTAGTATGTTTTAGCCGTGTAGTATGTTATGAACATGTAGTATATTATAGCCATGTAGTATGTTTTAGCCATGTATTATGATATGAACATGTAGTATGTTTTAACCATGTAGTATGTTATGACCATGTAGTATGTTATGACCATGTAGTATGTTATGACCATGTAGTATGTTATGAACATGTAGTATGTTATGACCATGTAGTATGTTATAGCCATGTAGTATGTTATGACCATGTAGTATGTTATAGCCATGTAGTATGTTATGACCATGTAGTATGTTTTAACCATGTAGTATGTTATGACCATGTAGTGTGTCATGACCAGGTAGCTGTTACGACCATGTAGTATGTTTTGACCATTTAGTATGTTTTAGCCATGTAGTATGTTATGACCATGTAGTATGTTATGACCATGTAGTATGTTATGAACATGTAGTATGTTATGACCATGTAGTATATTATAGCCATGTAGTATGTTATGACCATGTAGCTGTTATGACCGTGTAGTATGTTATAGCCATGTACTATGTTTTAGCCATGTAATAGGTTAGCCATGTAGTGTGTTATAGCCATGTAGTATGTTTTAGCCATGTAGTATGTTATGAACATGTAGTATATTATAGCCATGTAGTATGTATTAGCCATGTAGTGTGTTTTAGCCATGTAGTATGTTATGAACATGTAGTATATTATAGCCATGTCGTATGTTTTAGCCATGTAGTATGTTTTAGCTGTGTAGTATGATATGAACATGTAGTATGTTATAGCCATGTAGTATGTTATAGCCATGTAGTATGTTCCAGGATCTGTGTGTCCTCTGACGTGTTGAGCCAATACACTGCTAATAGATCTGTTATGAGCTTTAACAAGGCTAATAGATCTGTTATGAGTTATAACAAGGCTAATAGATCTGTTATGAGTTATAACAAGGCTAATAGATCTGTTATGAGCTGTAACAAGGCTAATATATCTGTTATGAGCTGTAACAAGGCTAATACAGTGGTTCTCCATTTAACAGTTGTGGCGTACTGCAGCACAGCTTTAATAAGGCTAATACAGTGGTTCTCCATTTAACAGTTGTGGCGTACTGCAGCACAGCTTTAAATAAGGCTAATACAGTGCTTCTCCATTTAACAGTTGTGGCGTACTGCAGCACAGCTTTAAATAAGGCTAATACAGTGGTTCTCCATTTAACAGTTGTGGCATACTGCAGCACAGCTTTAATAAGGCTAATACAGCGGTTCTTCATTTGACAGTTGTGGCGTACTGCAGCACAGCTTTAAATAAGGCTAATACAGTGGTTCTTCATTTAACAGTTGTGGCGTACTGCAGCACAGCTTTAATAAGGCTAATACAGTGGTTCTCCATTTAACAGTTGTGGCGTACTGCAGCACAGCTTGCCGTAGAGTTCCATGGCACGTTGTTTAAGTGTCAGCCATTGTTGCCAGAACGATGCAATTTACCACAATCTGACACCATATACCACAAACCGTCGCGGCATAAGCTCACACTAGTATAGGTGTTATAAGCTTTAATAAGGCTAGTAGATGTGTTATAAGCTTTAATAACTATAGTAGATGTGTTATAAGCTTTAATAAGGCTACTAGATATGTTATAAGCTAAGGCTACTAGATATGTTATAAGCTTTAAGGCTACTAGATATGTTATAAGCTTTAAGGCTACTAGATATGTTATAAGCTAAGGCTCCTAGATATGTTATAAGCTAAGGCTACTAGATATGTTATAAGCTAAGGCTACTAGATATGTTATAAGCTTTAAGGCTACTAGATATGTTATAAGCTAAGGCTCCTAGATATGTTATAAGCTTTAATAAGGCTACTAGATGTGTTATAAGCTTTAATAAGGCTACTAGATATGTTATAAGCTTTAAGGCTACTAGATATGTTATAAGCTTTAATAAGGCTACTAGATATGTTATAAGCTAAGGCTACTAGATATGTTATAAGCTTTAAGGCTACTAGATATGTTATAAGCTTTAATAAGGCTACTAGATATGTTATAAGCTAAGGCTCCTAGATATGTTATAAGCTAAGGCTACTAGATATGTTATAAGCTTTAAGGCTACTAGATATGTTATAAGCTAAGGCTACTAGATATGTTATAAGCTTTAAGGCTACTAGATATGTTATAAGCTAAGGCTACTAGATATGTTATAAGCTTTAAGGCTACTAGATATGCTATAAGCTTTAATAAGGCTACTAGATATGTTATAAGCTAAGGCTACTAGATATGTTATAAGCTTTAAGGCTACTAGATATGTTATAAGCTAAGGCTACTAGATATGTTATAAGCTTTAAGGCTACTAGATATGTTATAAGCTAAGGCGACTAGATATGTTATAAGCTTTAAGGCTACTAGATATGTTATAAGCTAAGGCTACTAGATATGTTATAAGCTTTAAGGCTACTAGATATGTTATAAGCTAAGGCTCCTAGATATGTTATAAGCTAAGGCTACTAGATATGTTATAAGCTTTAAGGCTACTAGATATGTTATAAGCTTTAATAAGGCTACTAGATATGTTATAAGCTAAGGCTACTAGATATGTTATAAACTTTAAGGCTCCTAGATATGTTATAAGCTTTAATAAGGCTAATGTATATGATGTGCTGTGTATCCACCTCTGAAGTCTCTCTAATACAAAGGGCCTGCATCAGAATGAAGCTTTTTATGAATTAAAGATCAGGGTCGGGAAAACAAAATGTCTGCTGTTGCCAGTGTGTAGCACACCTTTTCGGGGTGCAGTCGTAAACCGACATGGCCTTCATCCTATGATACGGCCTTGGACGACAGAGTGTGTAACATCGGCGGCTGACCTTTGAAGTAGAAACATGTAGAATATATTAAATAAATATTTATGGTTATTCCGGTGTTAGGATGACAGGATATAAGCAGGATTTTTTATTTTTATTTTTAGAAAGGACAATTTGTTAAATAATTAATAATGTAAGTCTTATGGGTTCTGATTCTTCAAGGGAAGCAAAGAGTCAATATATAACATTTCCCAGCAGCAAAGAGTCAATATATAACATTTCCCAGCAGCAAAGCCTCAATATATAACATTTCCCAGCAGCAAAGCCTCAATATATAACATTTCCCAGCAGCAAAGAGTCAATATATAACATTTCCCAGCAGCAAAGAGTCAATGTATAACATTTCCCAGCAGCAAAGAGTCAATATATAACATTTCCCCTCAGCAAAGCGTCAATATATAACATTTCCCAGCAGCAAAGAGTCAATATATAACATTTCCCAGCAGCAAAGAGTCAATATATAACATTTCCCAGCAGCAAAGCGTCAATATATAACATTTCCCAGCAGGAGAAGCCTCAATATATAACATTTCCCAGCAGCAAAGAGTCAATATATAACATTTCCCAGCAGCAAAGAGTCAATATATAACATTTCCCAGCAGCAAAGCGTCAATATATAACATTTTCCAGCAGGAGAAGCCTCAATATATAACATTTCTCAACAGCAAAGCCTCAATATATAACATTTCCCAGCAGCAATGTCTCAATATATAACATTTCCCAGCAGCAATGTCTCAATATATAACATTTTCCAGCAGGAGAAGCGGACCTAACAGATGGAGGACTGGGGTGGTGGAGGGAGCAAGATGCCATACTAGCAGTAGTAGCAGGATGTGTGTGAGCACAAACCAGTCAGCTTATGTTATGGCTGCAATCCCGATACCGGGATCGATATGACAACTACCAGTGACAATAGAGGGCGCCAAATTCAAACCACAGAAATCTCATAATTACAATTCCTTAAAAGCTATTCTCGTTTTTAATCCCACCAAAGTGTCCGATTTCAAATTGGCTTTTCAGCGAAAGCACTACAAACGATTATGTTAGGTCTCCACCAAACCACAATAAGCACAGCCATTTTCCAGCAAAATATAGCATTCACAAAAACCAGAAATAACGATAAAATTAATCACTAACCTTGAATTATCTCCGTCAGATGACACTCATAGGACTTCATGTTAGACAATATATGCATGTTTTGTTTGATGAAGTTCATATTTATGTCCAAAAATCTGAGTTTACATTGGCGCGTTAGATTCACTAAATCCAAAAACATGATTTTGCATAGCCACATCATTTCAACAGAAATACTCATCATAAATGTAGATGATAATACAAGTTATACACATGGAATTATAGATATACCTCTCCTTAATGCAACCGCTGTGTCAGATTTTTTAAAAAGCAACCCATGCAATAATCTGAGACAGCGCTCAGAACAGTAGCCAAATTAGCCTCCATGTTGGAGTCAACAGAAACCAGAAAATACATGATAAATGTTTCCTTACCTTTGATGAACTTCATCAGAGTGCAGTCCTAGGAATCCCAGGTCCACACTAAATGCTTGGTTTGTTCGAAAATGTCCGTCATTTATGTCCAATTAGCTACTTTGGTTAGCGTGTTAGGTAAACAATTCCAAAGTCACAAAGAGTGTCCACTATAACGTGACGAAATGTCCAAAAGTTCAGTAACAGTCAGTAGAAACATGTCAAACGATGTACTGAATCAATCTTTAGAATGTTGTTACATACATCTTGAATAATGTTCCATCCGGAGAATTAGAATGACTTCAGATGAGCGATGGAACGCAAGTCTTTCCCCTGTGAACGCGCCTGGTGAAAGAATGGTCCACTCATGGCTGTGGTGACTATTTCCTGTGTCATTCGACCCCCCTTCACATTAGAGTCATCAGACACAGTTCTATTGACTGCTGACATCTAGTGGAAGACGTAGGAAGTGAAAACTCATCCATATATCGCTGTAATGTCAATGAGACCTTGGTTGAAAATCTGCCACCTCCTGAATTTTTTTCTTCTTCTTTCCCTGCTATAAGAGTTCTGTTAATACTCACAAACATAATTCAAACAGTTTTAGAAACTTCAGAGTGTTTTCTATCCAATACTAATAATAATATGCAAATAAGGGGCAACTATGACTGAGGAGCAGGCCGTTTGATATGGCACCTTTCATCCAAGCGACTCAATACTGCCCCCTGCAGCCATAACAAGTTAAATCCACTGCCAAATAAAGGTAGGCGTGGTTTGTTTTTCGAGCGTCATGATTGGTGCAATGTCAGCTGACGAGTCAAATGAGGCGGGGTGTTCGGGTTCTGGAATCTGCTTCTGTTGTTGACGTTCCTCATATTAACCTCTATATTCTTCACTTCGACCCACTACATGTTCCGGTTGGGATTAATTTGAGCCGTAATAAAGTTCTTATTTAAATCTCAATATCAAATCATTTCTGAGTAGCAATTAAGTACCTTAATAGGATTGTTTTCACATAATATGACCATAAAGAAACAGAATATAGCTTCTTGGCAAAAAATAACGCATTTTCTCAAGCAATAATTATATATATATATTCCTGTGTTTTTCCTGTGTTTTGTATATATATAAAACACAGGAATATCACTTTTCTTTTGGCAGCACTAGCTCTTTAAAACGCTGTGAAAGGCATTAATTACTGTTACTAACATCAAAGATGGCGGGAGGAGGAGGGGGAGGGGGAGGGTGAGGGTGAGGGGGGGAGGTTGGAGGTCAGGTTTTTCTTTTGGCAGCACTAGCTCTTTAAAAAGCTGTGAAAGGCATTAATTACTGTTACTAACATCAAAGATGGCGGGAGGGGGAGGGGGAGGGTGAGGGTGAGGGGGGGAGGTTGGAGGACAGGTTTTATCTCATGATGGAGCATCAATGTAATGTGTGGTATACTGTATACTGCTGTGTGTGCCGTTAATACAGGTGAGTTTGACATTTTTAAACATGAGTTTCCCATTTGTGTTGATCTTTCCAGGGCATTAAAAGGAGAAAAGCCTGCAGCAAAGTTTGTCCTCATCAAACGCTTCATTGTTAAACAGTTAGAGGTTTTAGAGGGAATATGCCCGGGGGGGATTGGGTTAATGCTTTTTTTTTTACAGTCCGCTAATTATATTGAATTGACATATCAAACGTTGTTGTACAAGGGTGATTAAATAGTTATTTCTTATAATTACTACCTAAGAATAATTTCAAGGTCCTATCAGAAATAAAAGATGAAAAAGTATAAAGTCGTTTTTATTAATAAAATATAAATAAATAAATAAATAAATCTACGTTATTCTACCAAATGTGACGCTGTCTTATCCCATCTTCAGACCAAGCCAAGATGGTCCTACCTTTCCAAGTGATTCATTACAATACAGGAGGCATTTCTGTTCAGTGCAAGAGGAGCTCTATCCTGCTGTGATGTGCTTCAGAGAATCAAAAGGTACTACTGGTAACAATTCAACAACAAACTGTCTCCTGTTGTCAAATTGACTGGGACCAGCAAATCTCCTGTTCTCAAATTAACTGGGACCAGCAAATCTCCTGTTCTCAAATTAACTGGGACCAGCAAATCTCCTGTTCTCAAATTAACTGGGGCCAGCAAATCTCCTGTTCTCAAATTAACTGGGACCAGCAAATCTCCTGTTGTCAAATTGACCGGGACCAGCAAATCTCCTGTTGTCAAATTGACTAGGACCAGCAAATCTCCTGTTGTCAAATTAACTGGGACCAGCAAATCTCCTGTTGTCAAATTGACTGGGACCAGCAAATCTCCTGTTGTCAAATTGACTGGGACCAGCAAATCTCCTGTTGTCAAATTGACTGGGACCAGCAAATCTCCTGTTGTCAAATTAACTGGGACCAGCAAATCTCCTGTTCTCAAATTAACTGGGACCAGCAAATCTCCTGTTGTCAAATTAACTGGGACCAGCAGATCTCCTGTTCTCAAATTAACTGGGACCAGCAAATCTCCTGTTCTCAAATTAACTGGGACCAGCAAATCTCCTGTTGTCAAATTAACTGGGACCAGCAAATCTCCTGTTGTCAAATTAACTGGGACCAGCAGATCTCCTGTTCTCAAATTAACTGGGACCAGCAAATCTCCTGTTCTCAAATTAACTGGGACCAGCAAATCTCCTGTTGTCAAATTGACTGGGACCAGCAAATCTCCTGTTGTCAAATTGACTGGGACCAGCAAATCTCCTGTTGTCAAATTGACTGGGACCAGCAAATCTCCTCTACTCAAATTAACTTGGACCAGCAAATCTCCTGTTCTCAAATTAACTGGGACCAGCAAATCTCCTGTTGTCAAATTAACTGGGACCAGCAGATCTCCTGTTCTCAAATTAACTGGGACCAGCAAATCTCCTGTTCTCAAATTAACTGGGACCAGCAAATGTCCTGTTGTCAAATTAACTGGGGCCAGCAAATCTCCTGTTGTCAAATTATCTGGGACCAGCAAATCTCCTGTCCTCGAATTAACTGGGACCAGCAAATCTCCTGTTGTCAAATTAACTGGGACCAGCAAATCTCCTGTTGTCAAATTAACTGGGACCAGCAGATCTCCTGTTCTCAAATTAACTGGGACCAGCAAATCTCCTGTTCTCAAATTAACTGGGACCAGCAAATCTCCTGTTGTCAAATTAACTGGGACCAGCAAATCTCCTGTTGTCAAATTAACTGGGACCAGCAAATCTCCTGTTGTCAAAATTAACTGGGACCAGCAAATCTCCTGTTGTCAAATTAACTGGGGCCAGCAAATCTCCTGTTGTCAAATTAACTGGGACCAGCAAATCTCCTGTTGTCAAATTGACTGGGACCAGCAAATCTCCTGTTGTCAAATTGACTGGGACCAGCAAATCTCCTGTTCTCAAATTAACTGGGACCAGCAAATCTCCTGTTCTCAAATTAACTGGGACCAGCAAATCTCCTGTTGTCAAATTAACTGGGACCAGCAAATCTCCTGTTGTCAAATTAACTGGGACCAGCAGATCTCCTGTTCTCAAATTAACTGGGACCAGCAAATCTCCTGTTCTCAAATTAACTGGGACCAGCAAATCTCCTGTTGTCAAATTGACTGGGACCAGCAAATCTCCTGTTGTCAAATTAACTGGGACCAGCAAATCTCCTGTTGTCAAATTGACTGGGACCAGCAAATCTCCTGTTGTCAAATTAACTGGGACCAGCAGATCTCCTGTTCTCAAATTAACTGGGACCAGCAAATCTCCTGTTCTCAAATTAACTGGGACCAGCAAATCTCCTGTTGTCAAATTAACTGGGGCCAGCAAATCTCCTGTTGTCAAATTATCTGGGACCAGCAAATCTCCTGTCCTCGAATTAACTGGGACCAGCAAATCTCCTGTTGTCAAATTAACTGGGACCAGCAAATCTCCTGTTGTCAAATTAACTGGGACCAGCAGATCTCCTGTTCTCAAATTAACTGGGACCAGCAAATCTCCTGTTCTCAAATTAACTGGGACCAGCAAATCTCCTGTTCTCAAATTAACTGGGACCAGCAAATCTCCTGTTGTCAAATTAACTGGGACCAGCAAATCTCCTGTTGTCAAAATTAACTGGGACCAGCAAATCTCCTGTTGTCAAATTAACTGGGGCCAGCAAATCTCCTGTTGTCAAATTAACTGGGACCAGCAAATCTCCTGTTGTCAAAATTAACTGGGACCAGCAGATCTCCTGTTCTCAAATTAACTGGGACCAGCAAATCTCCTGTTCTCAAATTAACTGGGACCAGCAAATCTTCTGTTGTCAAATGTAATGGTCCGTTGTTTAATTGACTACAAGAGGTTTTCTGGCAATAGGAAGGCTGCACCACTAGAATGCAAACACATGTTTTTGTGTGTGGGGGGAGGGGGGGGACACTGTGAAACAATATCATTCCACTGTTACTGTAGATGACGGGTTCTTCAAAGATTTTCAGCCTGGGACCAATATTAGACATTCAGTGTTATCCTGGGACCTATATTATAAATGCAGTTTTATCCTGGGACCTATATTAGACATTCAGTGTTATCCTGGGACCAATATTATAAATCCATTGTTATCCTGGGACCTATATTAGACATTCAGTGTTATCCTGGGACCAATATTAGACATTCAGTGTTATCCTGGGACCAATATTAGACATTCAGTGTTATCCTGGGACCAATATTAGACATTCAGTGTTATCCTGGGACCAATATTAGACATTCAGTGTTATCCTGGGACCAATATTAGACATTCAGTGTTATCCTGGGACCAATATTAGACATTCAGTGTTATCCTGGGACCAATATTAGACATTCAGTGTTATCCTGGGACCAATATTAGACATTCAGTGTTATCCTGGGCCCTACATTAGACATTCAGTGTTATCCTGGGCCCTAAGCTCCTCCCCTGTTTGGAGGAGACCACGTCATTCAGCAAAACGTTCTAGGGGCCCCTCGTCTTGACAGGGGAGAGAAAAAGGTTCATTTCCTGCAATTCTACGGATCGTTGTGTCATCATTGTTCGTTTGGGGTCACATGGGGACATAAGCTATGAAAAAAATGAATAAAGAAATTAAATAAATACACATTCTACCAATTAGGACGCTGTATCGTATCCCATCTTCAGACTAAACCCTGATGGTATTCTGTACAACACAAGGGCTCTACGCTGCCTCTCCCCGTGACATTCTGTATCATAGTATCCTGACGTCAGTCCTCGCCTTTCAAGGGTATATTTGTACAGATGTTGTTGAGAAAGAGACGTGAGCAAACAGAGCTTGTCACTGTCTGTCTCCTGGGGGCCCAACAGCTGTCCCAGTCTGCTAGCAGGAGACAGGAAGGAAGAGGAGGAGGAGGAGGAGGGAGGAGGAGGGAGGTGAAGAGACAGGAGGAGCATGTGGGAGGAGGGGAAGAGGCAGGTGGAGGAGAGGTGAAGAGACAGGAGGAGGAGGGAGGAGGTGAAGAGGCAGGAGGTGGAGGAAGAAGGGGGGGAGAAGGAAGCAGGAGGAGGAGGATGAGGAGAAGGAAGGAGGAGGGAGGAAGTGAAGAGGAGGAGGAGGGAGGAGGAGGGGAGAGGAGGAGAAGGAAGGAGGAGGGAGGAAGTGAAGAGAAGGAGAAGGAAGGAGGGGGGAGGAAGTGAAGAGGCAGGAGTAGGTGGGAGGAAGAAGAGGAGGAGGGGGAGGAAGAAGAGGAGGAGGAGGAGGAAGAAGAGGAGGAGAAGGAATGAGGAAGTGAAGAGGCAGGAGGAGGTGGGAGGAAGAAAGGAGGAGGAGGAGAAAGAAGAGGATGAGAAGGAAGGAGGAGGGAGGAAGTAAAGAGGCAGGTGGAGGTGGGAGCAAGACAAGAGGCCGGAGGAGGGAGGAGGTGGGAGGTGAAGGGGAGGTGGGAGGAGGTGAAGAGGCAGGAGGAGGGAGGAGGTGGGAGGTGAAGAGGAGGAAGAGGGGGGAGGAGGTGAAGAGGAGGAAGAGGGGGAGGAGGTGAAGAGGAGGAAGAGGGGGGAGGAGGTGAAGAGGAGGGAGGAGGTGGGAGGTGAAGAGGAGGAAGAGGGGGGAGAGGTGAAGAGGAGGAAGAGGGGGAGGAGGTGAAGAGGCAGGAGGAGGGAGGAGGTGGGAGGTGAAGAGGAGGAAGAGGGGAGGAGGTGAAGAGGAGGAAGAGGGGGAGGAGGTGAAGAGGAGGAAGAGGGGAGGAGGTGAAGAGGCAGGAGGAGGGGGAGGAGGTGAAGAGGAGGAAGAGGGGGAGGAGGTGAAGAGGCAGGAGGAGGAGGGGGAAGCGGAGACAGGGGAGACGTAGGACGAGGAGTATTGGGAGGGGCACGAAGAGGAAAGCAACAAGATCTCACAGTTTTACCAATTTCACTTCTAATTCTGACGTTTGTACACGTTTCTCCAAACATCAAATACATTTGTTTCTCCAAATGTCATATTTCTATGTTAAAGTTTGGAATACGGTTACGGTTAAGTTTCTGTATTAATTCCTGAATGGTGAAGGTGAGGGTTAAAGTTCAGGGTACAAACTATCAGCGGGATTGAACCCGTGACGCACGGAGCACGGCGCCATCGTCCGTCCCCGTCCACAACGCCCTGGCAACCCACAAGCCCACTTGTTGGTAATAGGTCGTCACTAGCGCTTTTTACCATCATCTCCCGACGTCCTGACTACCTGGACCTGACTACCTGTCCTGACTACCTGTCCTGACGTCCTGACTACCTGTCCCTGACTACCTATCCTGACGTCCTGACTACCTGTCCTGACGACCTGTCCTGACGTCCATGACTACCTGTCCTGATGACCTGTCCTGACGACCTGTCCTGACTACCTGGCCTGACTACCTGTCCTGCGTCCTGACTACCCTGTCCTGACTACCTATCCTGACGTCCTGACTACCTGTCCTGACGTCCTGTCCTGATGTCCTGACTAACCTGTCCTGTCTACCTGTCCTGACGTCCTGACTACCTGTCCTGATGTCCTGACGACCTGTCCTGACTACCTGTTCTGACTACCTGTCATGACGACCTGTCCTGACGACCTGTCCTGACTACCTGTCCTGACTACCTGTCCTGTCCACCTGTCCTGACTAACCTGTCCGACGTCCTGACTACCTGTCCTGAGTACCTGTCCTGACTACCTGGACAGAAGAAGAAGGTGCTGGTGCACATTGGGGAAGACAGGAGAGGAGGAGCAGGAGGAGGAGGAAGAGGAAGATGAGGAGGAGGTGGAAGATCATCTCTCCTCTCTCTCTACTTCTCCCTTCCGGACCATCGAAGTCTCCTCCCTCTCCCCCTCTCTCTACTCCCTGACCATCTCTCCTCTC
>NW_022262631.1:127508-170005 GCF_002021735.2 Oncorhynchus kisutch | reverse complement strand
CCCTCCTCCTACTCTCTCTCCACCCCCCTCTCCCTCCCTCCTACTCTCTCTGACACTCTCTCCCCTCCTCCCTACTCCTCCCACCCCCTCTCCTCCCTCCGACCTCTCCTCTCCACCCTCCTCTTCTCCCTTGAATTTCTCCTCTTCTCTCTCTCCCTCTACTCTCTCTCTCCCTCCTACTCTTCTCCACCCCCCTCTCCCTGACATCTCTCTCCCTCCCTCCTACTCTCTCTCCACCCCCTCTCCCTCCCTCCTAGTCTCTCTCCACCCCCCCTCTCCTCCTTCCAACTCTCTCTCCACCCCCCTCTCCCTGACATCTCTCTCCCTCCCTCCCTACTCTCTCTCCAACCCCTCTCTCCCTGACATCTCTCTCCCTCCCTCCTACTCTCTCTCCACCCCCTCTCTCCCTCCCTCCTACTCATATCTCCACCCCCCCCTCCCTCCTTCCTACTCTCTCTCCACCCCCTCTCCCTCCCTCCTACTCTCTCTCCACCCTCCTCTCTCCCTGACATCTCTCTCTCTCCTCCTACTCTCTCTCCACCCCCCCCTCCCTGACATCTCTCTCCCTCCCTCCTACTCTCTCTCCACCCCCTCTCTCCCTCCCTCCTACTCTCTCTCCACCCCCTCTCTCCCTGACATCTCTCTCCCTCCCTCCTACTCTCTCTCCACCACCCCCCCTCTCCCTGACATCTCTCTCTCTCCCTCCTACTCTCTCTCCACCCCCCCCCCTCCCTGACATCTCTCTCCCTCCCTCCTACTCTCTCTCCACCCCCTCTCTCCCTCTCTCCTACTCTCTCTCCACCCCCCTCTCTCCCTGACATCTCTCTCCCTCCCTCCTACTCTCTCTCCACCACCCCCTCTCTCCCTGACATCTCTCTCCCTCCCTCCTACTCTCTCTCCCTCCCTCCTACTCTATATCCACCCCCCTCTCCCTGACATCTCTCTCTCTCCCTCATACTCTCTCTCCACCCCCCCGCTCCCTGACATCTCTCTCCACCCCCTCTCTCCCTCCCTCCTACTCTCTCTCCACCCCCCCTCTCCCTCCCTCCTACTCTCTCTCCACCCCCCCTCTCCCTCTCTCCTACTCTCTCTCCACCCCCTCTCCCTGACATCCCTCTCCCTCCTACTCTCTCTCCACCACCCCTCTCCCTCCCTCCTACTCTCTCTCCACCCCCCCTCTCCCTGACATCTCTCTCCCTCTCTTGCCAGTGTCGCCACTCTCACATTCTTTCATTCCTTGTCCTTCAACTCCCTGTGAAGTGGTTCACTGTCTGGACACACATCGTGTGTGTGTGTATGTATGTGTGTGTGTGTGTGTGTCGGTGTGTGTGTGTGTCGGTGTGTGTGTGTGTGCTTGACCAGCGGTGGTATCATCCAGGAGAGATCTTGACATGATATTAAGCTATAGTTACAAGCTAGTACTCCAGGGTGGACCTCGTGGGGAGAATCTCTCACGTCTGGCAACGCAGTACTCCAGTCTGGACCTCGTGGGGGGAATCTCTCAGATCTGGCAACGCAGTACTGCAGTGTAGACCTCGGGGTGGGGGGGGGGGATCTCTCAGATCTGGCAACGCAGTACTGCAGTGTGGACCTCGGGGGGGAATCTCTCAGATCTGGCAACGCAGTACTCCAGTCTGGACCTCGGGGGGGGGGGGGGGGGGATCTCTCAGATCTGGCAACGCAGTACTGCAGTGTAGACCTTGGGGGGGGGGGGGTCTCTCAGATCTGGCAACGCAGTACTGCAGTGTAGACCTTGGGGGGGGGGGGATCTCTCAGATCTGGCAACGCAGTCCTCCAGTGTGGACCTCGTGGGGGGAATCTCTCAGATCTGGCAACGCAGCGATGCTCCATTTTACTGCGGGAGGCAGGTTTCTGCGTCACTGAAACCAAACAACAATATGATGTGTGTTTGTATGGAAAATGGATCCAAAAACGACCATCCTTCCAGAAACATCTATGGAGCTGCATAATGGCTCTATTTGACTCCTGTATCACAAAGTATGTAGAGCACTTCTAACCCATAACCATAGGGAACTGGTCAAAACTAGTGCACCCTATTCCCTATAGGGCCCTGGTCAAAACTAGTGCACCCTATTCCCTATAGGGAACTGGTCAAAACTAGTGCACCCTATTCCCTATAGGGCCCTGGTCAAAACTAGTGCACCCTATTCCCTATAGGGAACTGGTCAAAACTAGTGCACCCTATTCCCTATAGGGAACTGGTCAAAACTAGTGCACCCTATTCCCTATAGGGCCCTGGTCAAAACTAGTGCACCCTATTCCCTATAGGGCCCTGGTCAAAACTAGTGCACCCTATTCCCTATAGGGCCCTGGTCAAAACTAGTGCACCCTATTCCCTATAGGGCCCTGGTCTAAACTAGTGCACCCTATTCCCTATAGTGCCCTGGTCTAAACTAGTGCACCCTATTCCCTATAGGGCCCTGGTCAAAACTAGTGCACCCTATTCCCTATAGGGCCCTGGTCAAAACTAGTGCACCCTATTCCCTATAGTGCCCTGGTCTAAACTAGTGCACCCTATTCCCTATAGGGCCCTGGTCAAAACTAGTGCACCCTATTCCCTATAGGGGCCCTGGTCAAAACTAGTGCACCCTATTCCCTATAGGGCCCTGGTCAAAACTAGTGCACTACATAGGGTTGTAGGGTGCTCTTTAAGAAGTAAACTGTGGCGTGCGACTCATGAGATGAGGAATCTGCCTGGTTTTTCAGCCCTGGAGGGTGTTCATTCTGTGACAGGATGAGATACGGTCCCCGCGGTGACAGGTGTGGGCCCTAGCCAGGTGCTGCCTCACGATACCGTCTCACAATTTATGTCTCCTGGTCTACTCAGCGAGAGGGAGACTGCAGCAGCTGCCGGGACCTTGTGTGGGGAAAGATAAGAGCTTTTAATTAGGACCAAGAGTGTCGTTAATTACTTGAAGGAACTGTTTGGAGCTTGGTGAGGTGAGAGAGAGAGAGAGAGAGAGAGAGAGAGAGAGAGAGAGAGAGAGAGAGAGAGAGAGAGGAGAGAGAGAGAGAAAGACAGAGAGAGAGAGAGAAAGACAGAGAGAGAGAGAGAGAGAGCAAGACAGAGAGAGAGAGAGAGGGAGGAAGAGAGAGAAGGAGATAGAGACAGAGAGAGAGAGAAAAATTCCACATACCAATTAGGATCTGGCTAAAAATACTTGGATCAGTTATAGAGCCCGTTGCCCTTTATGTTTGTGAGGTCTGGGGTCCGCTCACCAACCAAGAATTCACAAAATGGGATAAACACCATATTGAGACTGCAAATATGTCTTCTGTGTACAACGTAAAACACCAAATAATGCATGCAGAGCAGAATTAGGCCGAAACCCACTAATGATCAAAATCCAGAAAAGAGCCGTTAAATTCTACAACCACCTAAAAGGAAGCGATTCACAAACTTTCCAAAGCAAAGCCATCACCTACAGAGAGATGAACCTGGAGAAGAGTCCCCTAAGCAAGCTGGTCCTGGGGCTCTGTTCACAAACACAAACACACACTACAGAGCCCCAGGACAACAGCACAATTAGACCCAACCAAATCATGAGAAAACAAAAAGATAATTACTTGACACATTGGAAAGAATTAACAAAAAAACAGAGCAAACTAGAATGCTATTTGGCCCTACACAGAGAGTACACAGCGGCAGAATACCTGACCACTGTGACTGACCCAAAATTAAGGAAAGCTTTGACTATGTACAGACTCAGTGAGCATAGCCTTGCTATTGAGAAAGGCCGCCGTAGGCCGACATGTCTCTCAAGAGAAGACATGCTATGTGCTCACTGCCCACAAAATGAGGTGGAAACTGAGCTGCACATCCTAACCTCCTGCCCAATGTATGACCATATTAGAGAGACATAGTTCCCTCAGATTACACAGATCCACAAAGAATTCGAAAACAAATCCAATTTTGAAAGACTCAGTGAGCATAGCCTTGCTATTGAGAGAGGTGGAAACTGAGCTGCACATCCTAACCTCCTGCCCAATGTATGACCATATTAGAGAGACATAGTTCCCTCAGATTACACAGATCCACAAAGAATTCGAAAACAAATCCAATTTTGAAAGACTCAGTGAGCATAGCCTTGCTATTGAGAGAGGTGGAAACTGAGCTGCACATCCTAACCTCCTCCTGTATGACCATATTAGAGAGACATATTTCCCTCAGATTACACAGATCTTAAAATAATATGAATGTAACAACTTGCACAACGTTCCAACACTGTATTTATCAATAACATGACATTTGAAATGTCTTTATTGTTTTGGAACGTCTGTGAGTGTAATGTTTACCGTTCACTTTTATTGTTGATTTCACTTTTGTAAATAATAACAACATTAACACATGTTTCCCATGTCTATAAAGCCCCTTGAATTAGAGAGAGATATTATATATCCCCTCCTGGACATATTACTGTCTCCCTCAGGGACATACCACTGCTCTACCTCCTGGACATACCACTGCTCTACCTACTGGACATACCACTGCTCTACCTCCTGGACATACCACTGCTCTACCTCCTGGACATACCACTGCTCCCCCTCCTGGACATACCACTGCTCTACCTCCTGGAGATACCACTGCTCCCCCTCCTGGACATACCACTGCTCTACCTCCTGGACATACCACTGCTCCCCCTCCTGGACATACCACTGCTCTACCTCCTGGACATAACACTGCTCTACCTCCTGGACATAACACTGCTCTACCTACTGGACATACCACTGCTCCCCCTCCTGGAGAAACCACTGCTCCCCCTCCTGGACATACCACTGCTCCCCTCCTGGACATACCACTGCTCTACCTCCTGGAGATACCACTGCTCCCCCTCCTGGACATACCACTGCTCCCCCTCCTGGAGAAACCACTGCTCCCCCTCCTGGACATACCACTGCTCCACCTCCTGGACATACCACTGCTCTACCTCCTGGACATACCACTGCTCCCCCTCCTGGACATACCACTGCTCCACCTCCTGGACATACCACTGCTCTACCTCCTGGACATACCACTGCTCTACCTCCTGGACATACCACTGCTCCCCCTCCTGGACATACCACTGCTCTACCTCCTGGAGATACCACTGCTCCCCCTCCTGGACATACCACTGCTCTACCTCCTGGACATACCACTGCTCCCCCTCCTGGACATACCACTGCTCTACCTCCTGGACATACCACTGCTCCACCTCCTGGACATACCACTGCTCTACCTCCTGGACATACCACTGCTCTACCTCCTGGACATACCACTGCTCCCCCTCCTGGAGAAACCACTGCTCCCCCTCCTGGACATACCACTGCTCCACCTCCTGGACATACCACTGCTCTACCTCCTGGACATACCACTGCTCTACCTCCTGGACATACCACTGCTCCCCCTCCTGGACATACCACTGCTCTACCTCCTGGAGATACCACTGCTCCCCCTCCTGGACATACCACTGCTCTACCTCCTGGACATACCACTGCTCCCCCTCCTGGACATACCACTGCTCTACCTCCTGGACATACCACTGCTCTACCTCCTGGACATAACACTGCTCTACCTACTGGACATACTACTGTCTCCCTCAGGGACATACCACTGCTCTACCTCCTGGAGATACCACTGCTCCCCCTCCTGGACATACCACTGCTCCCCCTCCTGGACATACCACTGCTCCCCCTTCTGGACATACCACTGCCCCCCCCCCCTCCTGGAGATACCACTGCTCCCCCTCCTGGACATACCACTGCTCCCCCTCCTGGACATACCACCGCTCTACCTCCTGGAGAAACCACTGCTCCCCCTCCTGGAGAAACCACTGCTCCCCCTCCTGGACATACCACTGCTCTACCTCCTGGAGATACCACTCCTCTACCTCCTGGAGATACCACTGCTCCCCCTCCTGGACATACCACTGCTCTCCCTCCTGGAGAAACCACTGCTCCCCCTCCTGGACATACCACTGCTCTACCTCCTGGAGATACCACTGCTCTACCTTCTGGACATACCACTGCTCTACCTCAGGGACATACCACTGCTCCCAGTTAAAATTAGTTTCTCAAACTCCACAAGGGACACAATAAGGACACACACACAGGCACGTAGGCACACACACACACACACACACACACACACACACACACACACACACACACACACACACACACACACACACACACACACACACACATGCACTCACAAAGAGACACACACACACACACACACACACACTTTCTTTATTTCTTCTGGGAAGGAGAGGAAGAGAAGAGTAGGATTCATTACTCTGACTAATTTAATTTCTCCCTTTTGTACAAACGACCTGATGAGGTCATCATTCAGAGCCAGGATGGAACCTGGAGACAGTCTCTGGTTGCCCCCGACAACATGATAAAGACAAGTAATAACACTTAATTTCCTCAAATTTATCCTTTGGAGAGGAGAGGAGAGGAGAGGAGAGGGGAGAGGAGGGGAGGGGAGAGAAAGAGGTGAGGAGGAGAGAAGAGAGGAGGAGAGGAGAGTAGGGGAGAGGAGAGGAGAGGAGAGGAGAGGAGAGGAGAGGAGAGGAGAGGAGAATAGAAGAGAGGAGAATAGAAGAGAGGAGGAGTGGAGAGGAGATACTTTATTCTGTCTGGCATAATTTAGCAGCACGGCAGAGGATGATATTACCGTCCGTTCATGAGCAGTTAGTTTCCACTGTGCTGCTGAGGAAACAAGCGCCAGACACAGACCTGGGTTCAGATACTATTTGACATCTTTCCAATACGTTGAGCGTTTGCTTTAGCCTAGCTGGAGTACCAGGTGGGCGGTAGTTTGGACTCTCAGGGCTGTTTTCCATATTTTCCCTTTGTACCAGGCATGATTAATCAAGCACAACTAAAATATTTTAAATGATTTCAGATAGTATTTCAACCCAGGTCTGGCCAGGCATCACTGTAGTGATCAGAATGTTCACAGGCAGATGCTGGAATTGTATCTATACCAGTGGAGGCTGCTGAGGGAGAGGACGGCTCATAATAACGTCTGGACTGGAGTCAACGGATCGGATTCAAACACTTCAATCGTGTGGTTTCCATGCGGTTGATACCATTCCATTGACTCCATTCCAGCCATTATAATGAGCCGTCCTCCCCCCTCAGTAGCCTCCACTGATCTAAACCCAATGCTGATGAATATGTAGGTACATTATTATAGTATTACTGTTCTGTGGAAGGAAACACTATCCCATACTGAAACTATGTGTGAAGGACAACTTTTAATGTTGGTCAAATGAGTTTAGAATGTGCCTTTTATCTGGTGGAACTACTCATTGCAATTAGAAGTTATGGTGACCCTTGGACAGTTTAGCAGGACCTAGTAGGAGGACCTAGTAGCTGTTCTGGTGCCCCTTGGACAGTTTAGCAGGACCTAGTAGGAGGACCTAGTAGCTGTTCTGGTGCCCCTTGGACAGTTTAGCAGGACCTAGTAGGAGGACCTAGTAGGAGGACCTAGTAGGAGGACCTAGTAGCTGAGGACCTTGTAGGAGGACCTAGTTGGAGGACCTAGTAGGAGGACCTAGTAGGAGGACCTAGTAACTGAGGACCTAGTAGGAGGACCTAGTAGCTGAGGACCTAGTAGGAGGACCTAGTAACTGAGAACCTAGTAGGAGGATTCTAGCAGCTGAGGACCTAGTAGGAGGACCTAGTAGGAGGACCTAGTAGGAGGACCTAGTACCTGAGGACCTAGTAGGAGGACCTAGTGGTAGGACCTAGTAGCTGAGGACCTAGTAGGAGGACCTAGTAGGAGGACCTAGTATCTGAGGACCTAGTAGGAGGACCTAGTAACTGAGGACCTAGTAACTGAGGACCTAGTAGGAGGACCTAGTAGGAGGGACCTAGTAACTGAGGACCTAGTAGGAGGACCTAGTAGGAGGGACCTAGTAGGAGGACCCAGTAGGAGGACCTAGTAGGAGGACCTAGTAACTGAGGACCTAGTAGAAGGACCTAGTAACTGAGGACCTAGTAGGAGGAACTTGTAACTGAGGACCTAGTAGAAGGTCCTAGTAACTGAGGACCTAGTAGGAGGACCTAGTAACTGAGGACCTAGTAGAATGACCTAGTAACTGAGGACCTAGTAGGAGGACCTAGTAACTGAGGACCTAGTAGGAGGACCTAGTAACTGAGGACCTAGTAGAAGGTCCTAGTAACTGAGGACCTAGTAGGCCTAGCCTGGTTCCTCTCTCCCTGGTACAGTCAGAAGAGGACTGGCCACCCCACATAGCCTGGTTACTCTCTCCCTGGTACAGCCAGAAGAGGACTGGCCACCCCACATAGCCTGGTTCCTCTCTCCCTGGTACAGTCAGAAGAGGACTGGCCACCCCTCATAGCCTGGTTTCTCTCTCCCTGGTACAGTCAGAAGAGGACTGGCCACCCCTCATAGCCTGGTTCCTCTCTCCCTGGTACAGTCAGAAGAGGACTGGCCACCCCACATAGCCTGGTTACTCTCTCCCTGGTACAGCCAGAAGAGGACTGGCCACCCCACATAGCCTGGTTCCTCTCTCCCTGGTACAGTCAGAAGAGGACTGGCCACCCCTCATAGCCTGGTTTCTCTCTCCCTGGTACAGTCAGAAGAGGACTGGCCACCCCTCATAGCCTGGTTCCTCTCTCCCTGGTACAGTCAGAAGAGGACTGGCCACCCCACATAGCCTGGTTCCTCTCTCCCTGGTACAGCCAGAAGAGGACTGGCCACCCCTCATAGCCTGGTTCCTCTCCACCCGGCACAGTCAGAAGAGGACTGGCCACCCCACATAGCCTGGTTCCTCTCTCCCTGGTACAGTCAGAAGAGGACTGGCCACCCCACATAGCCTGGTTCCTCTCTCCCTGGTACAGTCAGAAGAGGACTGGCCACCCCACATAGCCTGGTTCCTCTCCACCTGGCACAGCCAGAAGAGGACTGGCCACCCCACATAGCCTGGATCCTCTCTCCCTGGTACAGTCAGAAGAGGACTGGCCACCCCACATAGCCTGGTTCCTCTCTCCCTGGTACAGCCAGAAGAGGACTGGCCACCCCACACAGCCTGGTTCCTCTCTCCCTGGTACAGTCAGAAGAGGACTGGCCACCCCACATAGCCTGGTTCCTCTCTCCCTGGTACAGTCAGAAGAGGACTGGCCACCCCACATAGCCTGGTTACTCTCTCCCTGGTACAGCCAGAAGAGGACTGGCCACCCCACATAGCCTGGTTCCTCTCTCCCTGGTACAGTCAGAAGAGGACTGGCCACCCCTCATAGCCTGGTTCCTCTCTCCCTGGTACAGTCAGAAGAGGACTGGCCACCCCTCATAGCCTGGTTCCTCTCTCCCCGGTACAGTCAGAAGAGGACTGGCCACCCCACATAGCATGGTTCCTCTCTCCCTGGTACAGTCAGAAGAGGACTGGCCACCCCACATAGCCTGGTTCCTCTCTCCCTGGTACAGCCAGAAGAGGACTGGCCACCCCACATAGCCTGGTTCCTCTCTCCCTGGTACAGTCAGAAGAGGACTGGCCACCCCACATAGCCTGGTTCCTCTCTCCCTGGTACAGTCAGAAGAGGACTGGCCACCCCACATAGCCTGGTTCCTCTCTCCCTGGTACAGCCAGAAGAGGACTGGCCACCCCACATAGCCTGGTTCCTCTCTCCCTGGTACAGTCAGAAGAGGACTGGCCACCCCACATAGCCTGGTTCCTCTCTCCCTGGTACAGTCAGAAGAGGACTGGCCACCCCACATAGCCTGGTTCCTCTCTCCCTGGTACAGTCAGAAGAGGACTGGCCACCCCACATAGCCTGGCAATGCTAATAATAATTATAATTATAATAATAACAACAATAATAAGGAAATTAATAATAAATAATAATAATAATGATAATAACGATAATAATAAATATAATAATTAACATGTGTTACGATCAATTAGGAGTGGTGGTGGGTGGAATCAGGCGCAGAGAGCAGGGTTCAGTCTTTCCTTCAAATTTATTCCCCAGTGCAACAAAACAGTCACGCCAACACACAGGGTGTATAATAGGTTGCCGGTCCAAACAACAGGACAAAATAGTCCGGAGAATAAATGTACAATTAACTCACACCATCAAACACTGAGTAACACAAACAAGCCCGCACAAATACCCAGCAGGCCTAGTGCCCTTAAATACCATACAAACAAACCTAATACAAAACAGGTGTACCCAATTACCCAATAACCAAAAACAAACGGAAAGGAAATCGATGGCAGCTAATAGGCCGGCGGCGACGACGACCGCCGAGCACCGCCCGAACAGGAAGAGGCACCGTCTTCGGCAAGGTTCGTGACAACATGTTAATAATAAAAAATAAAAAATAATGAATAATTAACATGTTAATGACAATAATGAATTATTAATAATAACATAAATAACATTTTCATGGCTAAGTGGAGTTTCCCGTAAGATAAAACAAAACCTGCTAATTATATTTAACATCAAGTAAAATCTATTTCAAGTACAGTATGTGTACAGTAGATACATTTGCATGTAGGTAATACCTGTCATTCCAGAAATGCCTTGAGGATGGCCAGAGAGGAGCGAGCTGAACTGATACTAGAACCAGTTGACCTGATACTAGAACCAGTTGACCTGATAATAGAACCAGTTAACCTGATAATAGAACCAGTTGACCTGATACTAGAACCAGTTGACCTGATACTAGAACCAGTTGACCTGATACTAGAACCAGTTGACCTGATACTAGAACCAGTTGACCTGATAATAGAACAAGTTGACCTGATACTAGAACCAGTTGACCTGATAATAGAACAAGTTGACCTCATAAT
Source organism: Oncorhynchus kisutch (assembly GCF_002021735.2). Taxonomy (NCBI): domain Eukaryota; kingdom Metazoa; phylum Chordata; class Actinopteri; order Salmoniformes; family Salmonidae; genus Oncorhynchus; species Oncorhynchus kisutch. The sequence goes on along the minus strand of NW_022262631.1, from coordinate 159,176 downwards.
AGAACAAGTTGACCTGATAATAGAACAAGTTGACCTGATACTAGAACCAGTTGACCTGATAATAGAACAAGTTGACCTGATACTAGAACCAGTTGACCTGATAATAGAACAAGTTGACCTGATACTAGAACCAGTTGACCTGATAGTAGAACCAGCTCACCTGATAGTAGAACCAGCTCACCTGATAATAGAACCAGTTCATCTGATAATAGAACCAGCTTACCCGGTTCTATTACTCACCTGGTTCTAATATCACGTCTGTAGGAATGATATGTCTGAGGGAATGATATGTCTGAGGGAATGATATGTCTGTAGGAATGATACGTCTGTAGGAATGAAATGTCTGTAGGAATGATACGTCTGTAGGAATGATACGTCTGTAGGAATGATATGTCTGTGGGAATGATATGTCTGTGGGAATGATATGTCTGTAGGAATGATACGTCTATAGGAATGATATGTCTGTAGGAATGAAGCTGCCGACGAACAGTTCTCGTGCTCATGTTGCTTCCAGCGACAGCTTGGAACTCAGTAGTGAGGGTTGAAACCGAGGACAGCCGCTGTTGCTCATAGACGTTTCCACTTCACAATAACAGCACTTACAGTTGACTAGGGGGCAGCTCTAGCAAGGTAGAAATGTCACTAATTGACTTGTCCCCCCCTAAAAAGCACTATCCTAGAACCGGTGCCACGTTAAAATTTCACTGAGCTCTTACACGGCAGTGGGCTCAATTGTATACACCCAACAGCAACAGGAGTGGTTGTAGGCTAGTGTAGTAATTATGTGTTACATATGTGTCCAAAAAAGCACAAATATTTCCAGAGCTTTCTTATATCTCGTGTGTACAGCTCGGAAAGACACTTCAAATCGTTATTCTTTATGATAAAATTTTTGGACTGTGTGTTTAGCCATTTATAAAATTTGTTTTTCAATGTGTTTCTCTGGACTATAATAGTGAAGAACAAATTCAATATTTTATTAAGTTTGGCTTAGACTTCTTAAACAGCAGTCTAAAATATGTTAAATTATTCTATGTTGAGAATCGTCAGATAATCAACCATTAAACCGTTTAACCGTGCTTCTACACCTTCATTGCTTGCTGTTTGGGGTTTTAGGCTGGGTTTCTGTACAGCACTTTGAGATATCAGCTGATGTACGAAGGGCTATATAAATACATTTGATTTGATTTGATTTGATTTAAACCGTTTAACCCTTTAAAGCCCAACGTGAATCTTACCTGTCAGCTCTTCAACAGCGACACACCTGTCAAGTTCTCTCCCAAACGACACCCTGTGCCTTATACTGTGTAGCGCAATACTTTTGATATGGGCCTATAGAGATCTTTTCAAAAGTACTGCACTGTGTGTGGGGTAAAGGGTGCTGTTTGGCACAGAGACAACATCTCACCTGTAACATCAATACAACACGACAGATGAATCTACCTCTGAGACGTCTCACCTGTAACATCAATACAACACGACAGATGAATCTACCTCTGAGGCTTCAACATGGAAACGTGCATCCCGTCACATCGAGTTAATAACAGCAACTCAACAAGGCAGAACCAGATGTCTTCGGGGGTAGTTGTAGATGTAGTTGTAGTTGTAGATGTAGCTGTAGTTGTAGTTGTAGATGTAGTTGTAGCTGTAGTTGTCGATGTAGCTGTAGCTGTAGTTGTAGTTGTAGATGTAGCTGTAGTTGTAGTTGTAGATGTAGTTGTAGTTGTAGATGTAGCTGTAGTTGTAGATGTAGCTGTAGTTGTAGTTGTAGTTGTAGATGTAGATGTAGTTGTAGTTGTAGTTGTAGCTGTAGTTGTAGATGTAGCTGTAGTTGTAGATGTAGATGTAGATGTAGTTGTAGATGTAGTTGTAGTTGTAGATGTAGCTGTAGTTGTAGATGTAGCTGTAGTTGTATCTGTAGTTGTAGATGTAGTTGTAGTGTAGATGTAGATGTAGTTGTAGTGTAGTTGTAGATGTAGTTGTAGTGTAGATGTAGATGTAGTTGTAGTGTATATCTAGTTGTAGTTGTAGTGTAGATGTAGTTGTAGTGTAGTTGTAGTGTAGTTGTAGTGTAGTTGTGATTGTCGTGTAGTTGTGGTGTAGTTGTGGTGTAGTGTAGTTGTAGTTGTGGTGTAGTTGTAGTGTAGTGTAGTGTAGTTGTAGTTGTAGTGTAGTTGTAGTGTAGTGTAGTTGCGGTGTGTGTGTAATGTCTTTCGCTGCAAGGTGACTTGTAGTTTTGGTAATTAATGGTTTAAGAACCTCCGGTGTGAAGTTGCTGTTGTCAGGGACACAGAACTGCAGCATTGAGTGAATAGGGGGCATTAGTTACCCTGAGAAGTGTGTGTAAAGGACTTCACACTGCTTGATTAGTGAGTACTACTTCCTCCTGACTCGGCTCACAATGAGGCTCCAACCCCAGGACATCCGCCTTGCTAGCCCACGTGACCGCCCTCCTGCAGGGTCTTACCTGATGGCAACACGCAAAAAGCCAGCTATTTCCTGGAGCAAGTAGGGACACATCAGGCGGAGGAGAAAGTTTCACACAACCCCATGTTCTACACATGTCTGCATTGAGTTCATTAACAGCGGGCATTAAGCTACCTTCTCTGAGGTGCCAAGCAGCCCGGGTGGACTGTGGTGACCCCTCAGGTCTCACACCCTCCTCCCCACAACCTCTCCCATCCTCTACACTCTTCCCCTGTTCTCCCTCTCTCCTCTCCTCTCCCCAGGAGTCTCTCAGGCCTGGAGAGGAGGAGAATTGAAGAGGAGGAGAGGAGGAGAGGAGGAGAGTTGGAGAGGAGAATAGGAGAGGAGGAGAGTTGGAGAGGAGAAGAGGAGGAGAGGTGGAGAGGAGGAGAGGAGGATAGTTGGAGACGAGAAGAGGAGGAGAGGAGGAGAGGTGGAGAGGAGGAGAGTTGGAGAGGAGGAGAGTTGGAGAGGAGAATAGGAGGAGAGTTGGAGAGGTGGAGAGTTGGAGAGTTGGAGAGGAGGATGAGGAGAGGTGGAGAGGAGGAGAGGTGGAGAGTTGGAGAGGAGTAGAGGTGGAGAGTTGAAGAGGAGGAGAGGTGGAGAGTTGGAGAGGAGGGGGAGAGGTGGAGAGGAGGAGAGGTGGAGAGTTGGAGAGGAGGAGAGGAGGAGATGAGGAGTGGAGGAGAGGAGGAGAGGAGAGGAGGAGATGGGGGAGGAGGAGGAGAGAGGAGGAGGAGAGGAGGAGAGGTGGAGAGGAGGAGAGGAGGAGAGGAGTGGAGGAGAGGAGGAGAGGAGGAGAGGAGGAGAGATGGAGGGGAGGAGAGGACAAGAGGAGGAGAGGAGGAAAGGAGGAGGGTTGGAGAGGAGGAGATGAGGAGAGGAGAGGAGGAGGGGAGGGAGAGGAGGAGAGGTGGAGAGGAGGAGAGGAGGAGAGGTGGAGAGGAGGAGATGAGGAGAGGAGAGGAGAGGAGGAGGAGAGGAGGAGAGCAGGAGAGGAGGAGAGGAGGAGAGGAGAGGTGGAGAGGAGGGGAGGACAGGAGGAGAGGTGGAGGGGAGGAGAGGAGGAGACGAGGAGAGGTGGAGAGGAGGGAGAGGAGGAGAGGAGGAGAGGAGGAGAGGAGGAGAGGTGGAGAGTTGGAGAGGAGTAGAGGTGGAGAGTTGAAGAGGAGGAGAGGTGGAGAGGAGGAGAGGAGGAGACGAGGAGAGGTGGAGAGGAGGGGAGGACAGGAGGAGAGGTGGAGGGGAGGAGAGGAGGAGACGAGGAGAGGTGGAGAGGAGGGGAGAGGAGGAGAGGAGGAGAGGAGGAGAGGAGGAGAGGTGGAGAGTTGGAGAGGAGTAGAGGTGAGAGTTGAAGAGGAGGAGAGGAGGACAGGAGGAGAGGAGGAGAGGGGGAGAGGAGGAGAGGAGGAGAGGAGGAGACGAGGAGAGGTGGAGAGGAGGGGAGAGGAGGTGGAGAGGAGAGGAGGAGAGGAGGAGAGGGGGAGAGGAGGAGAGGAGGAGAGGTGGAGAGGAGAGGAGGAGAGGAGGAGAGGAGGAGAGGAGGAGGGGAGGAGAGGAGGAGAGGAGGAGAGGTGGAGAGGAGGAGAGGAGGAGAGGAGGAGGAGGAGAGGAGGAGAGGAGGAGAGGAGGAGAGGAGGAGAGGAGGAGAGGAGGAGGGTTGGAGAGGAGGAGAGGAGGAGAGGAGGAGAGGAGGAGTGGAGGACAGGAGGAGAGGAGGAGAGGGGGAGAGGAGGAGAGGAGGAGAGGAGGAGAGGAGGAGAGGAGGAGAGGAGGAGAGGTGGAGAGGAGGGGAGAGGAGGTGGAGAGGAGAGGAGGAGAGGAGGACAGGAGGAGAGGAGGAGAGGGGAGAGGAGGAGAGGAGGAGAGGAGGAGAGGAGGACAGGAGGAGAGGAGGAGAGGGGGAGAGGAGGAGAGGAGGAGAGGTGGAGAGGAGAGGAGAGGAGGAGAGGAGTAGAGGAGGAGAGGAGGAGAGGAGGAGAGGAGGAGAGGGGGAGAGGAGGAGAGGAGGAGGAGGAGGAGGAGAGGGGGAGAGGAGGAGAGGTGGAGAGGAGAGGAGGAGAGGGGGAGAGGAGGAGAGGAGAGAGGAGGAGAGGAGGAAGGAAATAATGTTAATTCTCTTGAAGAGAAATCAGACAGATATATTCAAACCTTGATCTAAATAGGTTTCGTCTGTTTGCTGTGTTAAATCTGTTTGCTGTGTTAAATCTGTTTGCTGTGTTAACTCGTTGCTTGTGTAAATCTGTTTGCTGTGTTAATTGAAATCTGTTTGCTGTGTTAAATCTGTTTGCTGTGTTAAATCTGTTGCTGTGTTAAATCTGTTTGCTGTATGTTTGCTGTGTAAATCTGTTTGCTGTGTTAAATCTGTTTGCTGTGTTAAATCTGTTTGCTGTGTTAAATCTGTTTGCTGTGTTAAATCTGTTTGCTGTGTTAAATCTGTTTGCTGTGTTAAATCTGTTTGCTGTGTTAAATCTGTTTGCTGTGTTAAATCTGTTTGCTGTGTTAAATCTGTTTGCTGTGTTAAATCTGTTTGCTGTGTTAAATCTGTTTGCTGTGTTAAATCTGTTTGCTGTGTTAAATCTGTTTGCTGTGTTAAATCTGTTTGCTGTGTTAAATCTGTTTGCTGTGTTAAATCTGTCTGCTGTGTTAAATCTGTTTGCTGTTAAATCTGTTTGCTGTGTTAAATCTGTTTGCTGTGTTAAATCTGTTTGCTGTGTTAAATCTGTTTGCTGTGTTAAATCTGTTTGCTGTGTTAAATCTGTTTGCTGTGTTAAATGCTGTGTTAAATCTGTTTGCTGTGTTAAATCTGTTTGCTGTGTTAAATCTGTTTGCTGTGTTAAATCTGTTTGCTGTGTTAAATCTGTTTGCTGTGTTAAATCTGTTTGCTGTGTTAAATCTGTTTGCTGTGTTAAATCTGTTTGCTGTGTTAAATCTGTTTGCTGTGTTAAATCTGTTTGCTGTGTTAAATCTGTTTGCTGTGTTAAATCTGTTTGCTGTGTTAAATCTGTTTGCTGTGTTAAATCTGTTTGCTGTGTTAAATCTGTTTGCTGTGTTAAATCTGTTTGCTGTGTTAAATCTGTTTGCTGTGTTAAATCTGTTTGCTGTGTTAAATCTGTTTGCTGTGTTTGCTGTGTTAAATCTGTTTGCTGTGTTAAATCTGTTTGCTGTGTTAAATCTGTTTGCTGTGTTAAATCTGTTTGCTGTGTTAAATCTGTTTGCTGTGTTAAATCTGTTTGCTGTGTTAAATCTGTTTGCTGTGTTAAATCTGTTTGCTGTGTTAAATCTGTTTGCTGTGTTAAATCTGTTTGCTGTGTTAAATCTGTTTGCTGTGTTAAATCTGTTTGCTGTGTTAAATCTGTTTGCTGTGTTAAATCTGTTTGCTGTGTTAAATCTGTTTGCTGTGTTAAATCTGTTTGCTGTGTTAAATCTGTTTGCTGTGTTAAATCTGTTTGCTGTGTTAAATCTGTTTGCTGTGTTAAATCTGTTTGCTGTGTTAAATCTGTTTGCTGTGTTAAATCTGTTTGCTGTGTTAAATCTGTTTGCTGTGTTAAATCTGTTTGCTGTGTTAAATCTGTTTGCTGTGTTAAATCTGTTTGCTGTGTTAAATCTGTTTGCTGTGTTAAATCTGTTTGCTGTGTTAAATCTGTTTGCTGTGTTAAATCTGTTTGCTGTGTTAAATCTGTTTGCTGTGTTAAATCTGTTTGCTGTGTTAAATCTGTTTGCTGTGTTAAATCTGTTTGCTGTGTTAAATCTGTTTGCTGTGTTAAATCTGTTTGCTGTGTTAAATCTGTTTGCTGTGTTAAATCTGTTTGCTGTGTTAAATCTGTTTGCTGTGTTAAATCTGTTTGCTGTGTTAAATCTGTTTGCTGTGTTAAATCTGTTTGCTGTGTTAAATCTGTTTGCTGTGTTAAATCTGTTTGCTGTGTTAAATCTGTTTGCTGTGTTAAATCTGTTTGCTGTGTTAAATCTGTTTGCTGTGTTAAATCTGTTTGCTGTGTTAAATCTGTTTGCTGTGTTAAATCTGTTTGCTGTGTTAAATCTGTTTGCTGTGTTAAATCTGTTTGCTGTGTTAAATCTGTTTGCTGTGTTAAATCTGTTTGCTGTGTTAAATCTGTTTGCTGTGTTAAATCTGTTTGCTGTGTTAAATCTGTTTGCTGTGTTAAATCTGTTTGCTGTGTTAAATCTGTTTGCTGTGTTAAATCTGTTTGCTGTGTTAAATCTGTTTGCTGTGTTAAATCTGTTTGCTGTGTTAAATCTGTTTGCTGTGTTAAATCTGTTTGCTGTGTTAAATCTGTTTGCTGTGTTAAATCTGTTTGCTGTGTTAAATCTGTTTGCTGTGTTAAATCTGTTTGCTGTGTTAAATCTGTTTGCTGTGTTAAATCTGTTTGCTGTGTTAAATCTGTTTGCTGTGTTAAATCTGTTTGCTGTGTTAAATCTGTTTGCTGTGTTAAATCTGTTTGCTGTGTTAAATCTGTTTGCTGTGTTAAATCTGTTTGCTGTGTTAAATCTGTTTGCTGTGTTAAATCTGTTTGCTGTGTTAAATCTGTTTGCTGTGTTAAATCTGTTTGCTGTGTTAAATCTGTTTGCTGTGTTAAATCTGTTTGCTGTGTTAAATCTGTTTGCTGTGTTAAATCTGTTTGCTGTGTTAAATCTGTTTGCTGTGTTAAATCTGTTTGCTGTGTTAAATCTGTTTGCTGTGTTAAATCTGTTTGCTGTGTTAAATCTGTTTGCTGTGTTAAATCTGTTTGCTGTGTTAAATCTGTTTGCTGTGTTAAATCTGTTTGCTGTGTTAAATCTGTTTGCTGTGTTAAATCTGTTTGCTGTGTTAAATCTGTTTGCTGTGTTAAATCTGTTTGCTGTGTTAAATCTGTTTGCTGTGTTAAATCTGTTTGCTGTGTTAAATCTGTTTGCTGTGTTAAATCTGTTTGCTGTGTTAAATCTGTTTGCTGTGTTAAATCTGTTTGCTGTGTTAAATCTGTTTGCTGTGTTAAATCTGTTTGCTGTGTTAAATCTGTTTGCTGTGTTAAATCTGTTTGCTGTGTTAAATCTGTTTGCTGTGTTAAATCTGTTTGCTGTGTTAAATCTGTTTGCTGTGTTAAATCTGTTTGCTGTGTTAAATCTGTTTGCTGTGTTAAATCTGTTTGCTGTGTTAAATCTGTTTGCTGTGTTAAATCTGTTTGCTGTGTTAAATCTGTTTGCTGTGTTAAATCTGTTTGCTGTGTTAAATCTGTTTGCTGTGTTAAATCTGTTTGCTGTGTTAAATCTGTTTGCTGTGTTAAATCTGTTTGCTGTGTTAAATCTGTTTGCTGTGTTAAATCTGTTTGCTGTGTTAAATCTGTTTGCTGTGTTAAATCTGTTTGCTGTGTTAAATCTGTTTGCTGTGTTAAATCTGTTTGCTGTGTTAAATCTGTTTGCTGTGTTAAATCTGTTTGCTGTGTTAAATCTGTTTGCTGTGTTAAATCTGTTTGCTGTGTTAAATCTGTTTGCTGTGTTAAATCTGTTTGCTGTGTTAAATCTGTTTGCTGTGTTAAATCTGTTTGCTGTGTTAAATCTGTTTGCTGTGTTAAATCTGTTTGCTGTGTTAAATCTGTTTGCTGTGTTAAATCTGTTTGCTGTGTTAAATCTGTTTGCTGTGTTAAATCTGTTTGCTGTGTTAAATCTGTTTGCTGTGTTAAATCTGTTTGCTGTGTTAAATCTGTTTGCTGTGTTAAATCTGTTTGCTGTGTTAAATCTGTTTGCTGTGTTAAATCTGTTTGCTGTGTTAAATCTGTTTGCTGTGTTAAATCTGTTTGCTGTGTTAAATCTGTCTCATAGGCTTTTTAAATGGGCTGTAACAGTGCAGTATTTGGCTTGCTATCAGTCTGTATGCAACTCAACTTCAGTACAAACAACTGACAGCTGAGGTGTCCATTTCTGCCCATTGATTTGTAACTATTGCTTTTCCCGACCAAATCATTCACACGAGGGCTATAGGACGGACACTCTCTCTCCCTCACACAAGGTCAATCTCTCTCTCTCTCTCTCTCTCTCTCTCACACACACAAGGTCAATGTCTCTCTCTCTCTCTCTCTCTCACACACACAAGGTCAATCTCTCTCTCTCTCTCTCTCTCTCTCTCACACACACAAGGTCAATGTCTCTCTCTCTCTCTCCCTCACACAAGGTCAATGTCTATCTCTCTCTCACGCACAAGGTCAATCTCTCTCTCTCTCTCTCTCTCTCCCTCACACAAGGTCAATGTCTCTCTCTCTCCCTCTCTCTCCCTCACACAAGGTCAATGTCTCTCTCTCTCTCTCTCCCTCACACAAGGTCAATGTCTCTCTCTCTCTCTCTCTCTCTCTCTCTCACACACACACAAGGTCAATGTCTCTCTCTCTCTCTCAATTCAATTCAATTCAAGGGCTTTATTGGCATGGGAAACATGTGTTAACATTGCCAAAGCAAGTGAGGTAGACAACATACAAAGTGAATATATAAAGTGAAAAACAACAGAAATTAACAGTAAACATTACACATACAGAAGTTTCAAAACAATAAAGACATTACAAATGTCATATTATATATATACAGTGTTCTAACAATGTACAAATGGCTAAAGGACACAAGATAAAATAAATAAGCATAAATATGGGTTGTATTTACAATGGTGTTTGTTCTTCACTGGTTGCCCTTTTCTCGTGGCAACAGGTCACAAATCTTGCTGCTGTGATGGCACACTGTGGAATTTCACCCAGTAGATATGGGAGTTTTTCAAAATTGGATTTGTTTTCGAATTCTTTGTGGATCTGTGTAATCTGATGGAAATATGTCTCTCTAATATGGTCATACATTGGGCAGGAGGTTAGGAAGTGCAGCTCAGTTTCCACCTCATTTTGTGGGCAGTGAGCACATAGCCTGTCTTCTCTTGAGAGCCAAGTCTGCCTACGGCGGCCTTTCTCAATAGCAAGGCTATGCTCACTGAGTCTGTACATAGTCAAGGCTTTCCTTAATTTTGGGTCAGTCACAGTGGTCAGGTATTCTGCCGCTGTGTACTCTCTGTGTAGGGCCAAATAGCATTCTAGTTTGCTCTGTTTTTTTGTTAATTCTTTCCAATGTGTTAAGTAGTTATCTTTTTGTTTTCTCATGATTTGGTTGGGTCTAATTGTGCTGCTGTCCTGGGGCTCTGTAGTGTGTGTTTGTGAACAGAGCCCCAGGACCAGCTTGCTTAGGGGACTCTTCTCCAGGTTCATCTCTCTGTAGGTGATGGCTTTGTTATGGAAGGTTTGTGAATCGCTTCCTTTTAGGTGGTTGTAGAATTTAACAGCTCTTTTCTGGATTTTGATAATTAGTGGGTATCGGCCTAATTCTGCTCTGCAGGCATTATTTGGTGTTCTACGTTGTACACAGAGGATATTTTTGCAGAATTCTGCGTGCAGAGTCTCAATTTGGTGTTTGTCCCATTTTGTGAAGTCTTGGTTGGTGAGCGGACCCCAGACCTCACAACCATAAAGGGCAATGGGCTCTATGACTGATTCAAGTATTTTTAGCCAGATCCTAATTGGTATGTTACTCTCTCTCCCTCACACAAGGTCAATGTCTCTCTCTCTCTCTCTCTCTCTCTCTCCCTCACACAAGATCAATGTCTCTCTCTCTCTCTCTCCCTCACACAAGGTCAATGTCTCTCTCTCTCTCTCTCTTCCTCTCTCTCACACACAAGGTCAATGTCTCTCTCTCTCTCTCTCTCCCTCACACAAGGTCAATGTCTCTCTCTCACACACAAGGTCAATGTCTCTCTCTCTCTCTCTCTCTCTCTCTCTCTCTCCCTCACACAAGGTCAATGTCATAATCATCAATATTGTCACCGGGATGACAGTAACAACAACAACGAAGGGTCTAAACAACCGGGACGACAGTAACAACAACAACCAAGGGTCTGAACAACCGGGACAACAACAACCAAGGGTCTAAACAACCGGGACAACAGTAACAACAACAACCAAGGGTCTAAACAACCGGGACGACAGTAACAACAAGAACCAAGGGTCTAAACAACCGGGACAACAGTAACAACAATAACCAAGGGTCTAAACAACCGGGACAACAGTAACAACAATAACCAAGGGTCTAAACAACCGGGACAACAGTAACAACAACAACCAAGGGTCTAAACAACCGGGACAACAGTAACAACAACAACCAAGGGTCTAAACAACCGGGACAACATTAAAAACAACAACCAAGGGTCTAAACAACCGGGACAGCAGTAACAACAACAACCAAGGGTCTAAACAACCGGGACAACAGTAACAACAACAACCAAGGGTCTAAACAACCGGGACGACAGTAACAACAAGAACCAAGGTCTAAACAACCGGGACAACAGTAACAACAATAACCAAGGGTCTAAACAACCGGGACAACAGTAACAACAATAACCAAGGGTCTAAACAACCGGGACAACAGTAACAACAACAACCAAGGGTCTAAACAACCGGGACAACAGTAACAACAACAACCAAGGGTCTAAACAACCGGGACAACAGTAACAACAACAACCAAGGGTCTAAACAACTGGGACAACAACAACCAAGGGTCTAAACAACCGGGACAACAGTAACAACAACAACCAAGGGTCTAAACAACCGGGACGACAGTAACAACAACAACAACCAAGGGTCTAAACAACCGGGACGACAGTAACAACAACAACAACCAAGGGTCTAAACAACCGGGACGACAGTAACAACAACAACCACCAAGGGTCTAAACAACCAGGACAACAGTAACAACAACAACCAAGGGTCTAAACAACCAGGACAACAGTAACATTCAACAACCAAGGGTCTAAACAACCAGGACAACAGTAACAACAACAACCAAGGGTCTAAACAACCGGGACAACAGTAACAACAACAACCAAGGGTCTAAACAACCGGGACAACAGTAACAACAACAACCAAGGGTCTAAACAACCGGGACAACAACAACCAAGGGTCTAAACAACCGGGACAACAGTAACAACAACAACCACCAAGGGTCTAAACAACCGGGACAACAGTAACAACAACAACCAAGGGTCTAAACAACCGGGACAACAGTAACAACAACAACCAAGGGTCTAAACAACTGGGACAACAGTAACAACAACAACCAAGGGTCTAAACAACCGGGACGACAGTAACAACAACAACAACCAAGGGTCTAAACAACCGGGACAACAGTAACAACAACAACCAAGGGTCTAAACAACTGGGACAACAGTAACAACAACAACCACCAAGGGTCTAAACAACCGGGACAACAGTAACAACAACAACCAAGGGTCTAAACAACCGGGACAACAGTAACAACAACAACCAAGGGTCTAAACAACCGGGACAACAGTAGCAACAACAACAACCAAGGGTCTAAACAACCGGGACAACAGTAACAACAACAACAACCAAGGGTCTAAACAACCGGGACAACAGTAACAACAACAACGAAGGGTCTAAACAACCGGGACAATAGTAACAACAACAACCAAGGGTCTAAACAACCGGGACAACAGTAACAACAACAACAACTAAGGGTCTAAACAACCGGGACGACAACAACCAAGGGTCTAAACAACCGGGACGACAACAACCAAGGGTCTAAACAACCGGGACGACAGTAACAACAACAACCACCAAGGGTCTAAACAACCGGGACGACAACAACCAAGGGTCTAAACAACCGGGACGACAACAACCAAGGGTCTAAACAACCGGGACGACAACAACCAAGGATCTAAACAACCGGGACGACAGTAACAACAACAACCACCAAGGGTCTAAACAACCGGGACAACAGTAACAACAACAACAACCAAGGGTCTAAACAACCATAACATTGAACAATAATATATAATATACAGTAGAGGACATGTGCAGGTTGACTGGTCTGTCAGACACTGTCCCTCATCTTATGGCAGGCAGCAATGTAGTGCGCTACCAACCCACAGCTCTCTGCGTCCTCCCCCAACAGGACGGGTGGCCTATCCTCATCAGAAAGGTCTTTGAAACCTTGAATGAGGGTTTCAAATTTGGGGAAATTACACTCTCTAATGCAGCTCCGTCTCAGGTTCTGCTGTGGTTCTGCTGTGGTGCAGTGGTTGCACAGCCTTTCCTCTACAGGGAGCCAGGTTCTGCTGTGGTGCAGTGGTTGCACAGCCTTTCCTCTACAGGGAGACAGGTTCTGCTGTGGTGCAGTGGTTGCACAGCCTTTCCTCTAAAGGGAGCCAGGTTCTGCTGTGGTGCAGTGGTTGCACAGCCTTTCCTCTACAGGGAGCCAGGTTCTGCTGTGGTGCAGTGGTTGCACAGCCTTTCCTCTATAGGGAGCCAGGTTCTGCTGTGGTGCAGTGGTTGCACAGCCTTTCCTCTATAGGGAGCCAGGTTCTGCTGTGGTGCAGTGGTTTCACAGCCTTTCCTCTACAGGGAGCCAGGTTCTGCTGTGGTGCAGTGGTTTCACAGCCTTTCCTCTACAGGGAGCCAGGTTCTGCTGTGGTGCAGTGGTTGAACAGCCTTTCCTCTACAGGGAGCCAGGTTCTGCTGTGGTGCAGTGGTTGAACAGCCTTTCCTCTACAGGGAGCCAGGTTCTGCTGTGGTGCAGTGGTTGAACAGCCTTTCCTCTACAGGGAGCCAGGTTCTGCTGTGGTGCAGTGGTTGCACAGCCTTTCCTCTACAGGGAGCCAGGTTCTGCTGTGGTGCAGTGGTTGCACAGCCTTTCCTCTACAGGGAGACAGGTTCTGCTGTGGTGCAGTGGTTGCACAGCCTTTCCTCTACAGGGAGCCAGGTTCTGCTGTGGTGCAGTGGTTGAACAGCCTTTCCTCTACAGGGAGCCAGGTTCTGCTGTGGTGCAGTGGTTGCACAGCCTTTCCTCTACAGGGAGCCAGGTTCTGCTATTGTACAGTGGTTGCACAGCCTTTCCTCTACAGGGAGCCAGGGTTTCCTGTGTCTACCCTTCTCAATGGCAAGGCTGTGCTCACTGAGCCTGTACTTTGTCAAGATTCTTCTACGGTTTTGATCAGTAACCATGGTCAAATAGTTAAGCTATGGTGTACTGTCTATTTAGGGCCAGATAATAATGTAGTTATTAATAAGCAATGTAGCTATGTTTGGACTTTGTTGTAATTTGGTGAATTCTGATTGATTGGATGTTCTGGTCCTGAGGCTTCAGTGTGCTAGTAGAACAGGTTAGTGAACTCAAGACCAGCTGGATGAGGGGACTGAGGCTTCAGTGTGTTAGTAGAAAAGGTTAGTGAACTCAGCCCCAGGACCAGCTGGATGAGGGGACTGAGGCTTCAGTGTGTTAGTAGAACAGGTTAGTGAACTCAAGACCAGCTGGATGAGGGGACTGAGGCTTCAGTGTGTTAGTAGAAAAGGTCAGTGAACTCAGCCCCAGGACCAGCTGGATGAGGGGACTGAGGCTTCAGTGTGTTAGTAGAACAAGTTAGTGAACTCAGGACCAGCTGGATGAGGGGACTGAGGCTTCAGTGTGTTAGTAGAACAGGTTAGTGAACTCAAGACCAGCTGGATGAGGGGACTGAGGCTTCAGTGTGTTAGTAGAACAGGTTAGTGAACTCAGGACCAGCTGGATGAGGGGACTGAGGCTTCAGTGTGTTAGTAGAACAGGTTAGTGAACTCAAGACCAGCTGGATGAGGGGACTGAGGCTTCAGTGTGTTTGTAGAACAGGTTAGTGAACTCAGGACCAGCTGGATGAGGGGACTGAGGCTTCAGTGTGTTAGTAGAACAGGTTAGTGAACTCAGGACCAGCTGGATGAGGGGACTGAGGCTTCAGTGTGTTAGTAGAAAAGGTTAGTGAACTCAGCCCCAGGACCAGCTGGATGAGGGGACTGAGGCTTCAGTGTGTTAGTAGAACAGGTTTGTGAACTCAGGACCAGCTGGATGAGGGGACTGAGGCTTCAGTGTGTTAGTAGAACAGGTTTGTGAACTCAGGACCAGGACCAGCTGGATGAGTACTGAGTTCAGGGGTGTATTGTAGTACTGAGTTCATGGGTATATTGTATTGTAGTACTGAGTTCGGGGGTATATTGTATTGTAGTTCTGAATTCAGGGGTGTATTGTATTGTAGTACAGAGTTCAGGGGGTGTATTGTATACTAGTACTGAGTTCAGGGGTGTATTGTAGTACTGAGTTCAGGGGTATATTGTAGTACTGAGTTCATGGGTGTATTGTATACAAGTACTGAGTTCAGGGGTGTATTGTAGTACTGAGTTCAGGGGTGTATTGTATTGTGGTACTGAGTTCAGGGGTGTATTGTAGTACTGAGATCAGGGGTGTATTGTAGTACTGAGTTCAGGGGTGTATTGTAGTACTGAGTTCAGGGGTATATTGTATTGTAGTACTGAGTTAAGGGTGTATTGTAGTACTGAGTTCAGGGGTGTATTGTAGTACTGAGAACAGGGGTGTATTGTACTACTGAGTTCAGGGGTATATTGTATTGTAGTACTGAGTTCAGGGGTATATTGTAGTACTGAGTTCAGGGGTGTATTGTATTGTAGTACTGAGTTCAGGGGTGTATTGTAGTACTGAGTTCAGGGGTATAATGTAGTACTGAGTTCAGGGGTGTATTGTATTGTATTACTGAGTTCAGGGGTATATTGAATAGTGATAATAAAATGCTTGACCTGTGTGTGAGAGGTAATGACCTGTGTGTGAGAGGTAATGACCTGTGTGTGAGAGGTAATGACCTGTGTGTGAGAGGTAATGACATGTGTGTGAGAGGTACTGACCTGTGTGTGAGAGGTACTGACCTGTGTGTGAAAGGTAATGAACTGTGTGTGAGAGGTACTGACCTGTGTGTGAGAGGTAATGACCTGTGTGTGAGAGGTAATGACCTGTGTGTGAGAGGTACTGACCTGTGTGTGAGAGGTACTGACCTGTGTGTGAAAGGTAATGAACTGTGTGTGAGAGGTACTGACCTGTGTGTGAGAGGTAATGACCTGTGTGTGAGAGGTAATGACCTGTGTGTGAGAGGTAATGACCTGTGTGTGAGAGGTAATGACCTGTGTGTGAGAGGTACTGACCTGTGTGTGAGAGGTAATGACCGGTGTCTGAGAGGTAATGACCTGTGTGTGAGAGGTAATGACCTGTGTGTGAGAGGTAATGACCTGTGTGTGAGAGGTAATGACCTGTGTGTGAGAGGTAATGACCTGTGTGTGAGAGGTAATGACCTGTGTGTGAGAGGTAATGACCTGTGTGTGAGAGGTAATGACCTGTGTGTGAGAGGTAATGACCTGTGTGTGAGAGGTACTCAATGTTTTATTTTGCTGTCTCTTTATATATTTCCTTTCATGTCTAGATTCCAGACCAGGCACAGGATGAGCAATATAACAACATATCGCTGGTGCCACAAACCCAGACTGTTAATCCACAGTTCACAGACAAACCCAGACTGTTAATCCACAGTTCACAGACAAACCCAGACTGTTAATCCACAGTTCAAAGACAACCCCAGACTGTTAATCCACAATTCAACGACAAACCCAGACTGTTAATCCACAGTTCAAAGACAAACCCAGACTGTTAATCCACAGTTCAAAGACAAACCCAGACTGTTAATCCACAGTTCAAAGACAAACCCAGACTGTTAATCCACAGTTCAAAGACAAACCCAGACTGTTAATCCACAGTTAACAGACAAACCCAGACTGTTAATCCACAGTTCAAAGACAAACCCAGACTGTTAATCCACAGTTAACAGACAAACCCAGACTGTTAATCCACAGTTCAACAACAAACCCAGACTGTTAATCCACAGTTCAAAGACACACCCAGACTGTTAATCCACAGTTCAAAGACAAACCCAGACTGTTAATCCACAGTTCAAAGACAAACCCAGACTGTTAATCCACAGTTCAAAGACAAACCCAGACTGTTAATCCACAGTTCAAAGACAACCCCAGACTGTTAATCCACAATTCAACGACAAACCCAGACTGTCAATCCACAATTCAACGACAAACCCAGACTGTTAATCCACAGTTCAAAGACAAACCCAGACTGTTAATCCACAGTTCAAAGACAAACCCAGACTGTTAATCCACAGTTCAAAGACAAACCCAGACTGTTAATCCACAGTTCAAAGACAAACCCAGACTGTTAATCCACAGTTCAAAGACAACCCCAGACTGTTAATCCACAATTCAACGACAAACCCAGACTGTCAATCCACAATTCAACGACAAACCCAGACTGTTAATCCACAGTTCAAAGACAAACCCAGACTGTTAATCCACAGTTCAAAGACAACCCAGACTGTTAATCCACAGTTCAAAGACAAACCCAGACTGTTAATCCACAGTTCAAAGACAAACCCAGACTGTTAATCCACAGTTCAAAGACAAACCCAGACTGTTAATCCACAGTTCAAAGACAAACCCAGACTGTTAATCCACAATTCAACGACAAACCCAGACTGTTAATCCACAGTTCAAAGACAAACCCAGACTGTTAATCCACAGTTAACAGACAAACCCAGACTGTTAATCCACAGTTAACAGACAAACCCAGACTGTTAATCCACAGTTCAAAGACAAACCCAGACTGTTAATCCACAGTTCAAAGACAAACCCAGACGGTTAATCCACAGCTCAAAGATAACACTACATTAGAGAAATGGAAAACCTCTTTGATGTAACATTCTGTGTCACACATTTAAGTTATTTAATCATTAAGAAACCGACCTGTTTCCCTGTTTATTGTCATAATTGGTACCCACCTCTCACATGCCCAGGGCCCACCTTCGGTCCCGACCCATAGTTCAAGAAATACTGGACTATACTGTTACGACCAGTCAGAAACTCTACTGACAGTCTATCTGCTGTCTCTCTACAGTCCCTCTATAGTCTCTACAGTCTGTCTATAGTCTCTACGGTCTCTCTATAGTCTCTACAGTCTCTCCTGTCTCTCTACAGTCTCTCTATAGTCTCTATGGTCTCTCTGCTGTCTCTCTATAGTCTCTCTATAGTCTTTCTACGGTCTCTCTATAGTCTCTACAGTCTCTCTATAGTCTCTACAGTCTCTATATATTCTCTACGGTCTCTCTGCTGTCTCTCTACAGTCTCTATAGTCTCTACGGTCTCTCTACAGTCTCTCTATAGTCTCTATAGTCTCTATATAGTCTCTACGGTCTCTCTCTAGTCTCTACAGTCTCTCTATAGTCTCTACAGTCTCTCTATAGTCTATACAGTCGCTCTGCTGTCTCTCTACAGCCTCTCTATAGTCTCTACAGTCTCTCTATAGTCTCTAAAGTATCTCTATAGTCTCTATGGTCTCTCTATAGTCTCTACGGTCTCTCTATAGTCTCTACAGTCTCTCTATAGTCTCTACGATATCTCTGCTGTCTCTCCATAGTCTCTCTATAGTCTCTACAGTCTCGCTGCTGTCTCTCTACAGTCTCTCTATAGTCTCTACGGTCTCTCTACAGTCTCTCTATAGTCTCTATAGTCTCTATATAGTCTCTACGGTCTCTCTGTAGTCTCTACAGTCTCTCTATAGTCTCTACAGTCTCTCTATAGTCTATACAGTCGCTCTGCTGTCTCTCTACAGCCTCTCTATAGTCTCTACAGTCTCTCTATAGTCTCTAAAGTATCTCTATCATCTCTCTCTCCTTCTTTCTATGTTTCTCTCCCTCCCTACTCTGCTCTCCATAACTAAAATTCTCTCTCCCTCCCTCCCCATTTCCCTCCCTTGATTGCTCTCTCTACCCCTCTCCCTCTCTCCATCCCACCATCTCTCTCCATCTCTCACTGATACCCTCCATTCACCCCCACCCCCCTCTCTCTCACCGCCTGTGCTTGTCTAGAGTGGCTCCTTGAAGGACTGTGTGAATCCTTCACATTTGCCTCAGTTTTCCCCCTGACTGGGAGTTGGGGTATGGCTAATGCTGATTGATGCCGCTTGGCGCAAACACACACACACACACACACACACACACACACACACACACACACACACACACACACACACACACACACACACACACACACACACACGCACACACACACAGCTGAGCATGGTGCATTCCTGTTGGATCAGATTTAGGTAACCTGAGCCTTATCTAACCTGCTGTAGGATACTAGATGTAACAGGCAGAGAGAGAGACTACTTATCTAACCTGCTGTAGGATACTAGATGTAACAGGCAGAGAGAGAGACTACTTATCTAACCTGCTGTAGGATACTAGATGTAACAGGCAGAGAGAGAGACTACTTATCTAACCTGCTGTAGGATACTAGATGTAACAGGCAGAGAGAGAGAGAGACTACTTATCTAACCTGCTGTAGGATACTAGATGTAACAGGCAGAGAGAGACAATGGACTACTCTGCTCTAGTGGTGACATCTTTTAGCAGAGCATTCCCTCCCTCCCTCCCTCCCTCCCTCCCTCCCTCCCTCCCTCCCTCCCTCCCTCCCTCCCTCCCTCCCTCCCTCCCTCCCTCCCTCCCTCCCTCCCTCCCTCCCTCCCTCCCTCCCTCCCTCCCTGCCTGCCTGCCTGCCTGCCTGCCTGCCTCCCTCCCTCCCTCCCTCCCTCCCTCCCTCCCTCCCTCCCTCCCTCCCTCCCTCCCTCCCTCCCTCCCTCCCTCCCTCCCTCCCTCCCTGCCTGCCTGCCTGCCTGCCTGCCTGCCTGCCTGCCTGCCTGCCTGCCTGCCTCCCTCCCTCCCTCCCTCCCTCCCTGCCTGCCTGCCTGCCTGCCTCCCTCCCTGTCTCCCTCCCTCCTTTCTCTCCCTCCCTCCATCCCTCCCTCCCTCGCTCCCTGCCTCCCTCCCTCCCTTCCTCTCCTTCCCACCGTCTGCCGACTGTACTGTCCCGCTCACGCCACAAATCATATTCGGATTTGCGCCTTCGATAAATTCTCTTCAGGACACCTGCTGATTTACAAAATTGGATGATTATAAAGAAAATGAGTGAGCTGCAGTAGGCTTTGAAATGGCATTCGTACTAATGGTAGCTATTAGATAACACAGAACATACTTTTTTTCGCTTGTTTATGGTGAAATCAAGCCTGCGGGCTCCATCACCGATCCGTTTAGCTATTTTACAGCTGGTTAACATGTTACAGCTGGTTAACATGTTAAAGATGGTTAATATGTTACAGCTGGTTAATATGTTACAGCTGGTTAATATGTTAATATGTTAATATGTTACAGCTGGTTAACATGTTACAGCTGGTTAATATGTTAATATGTTACAGCTGGTTAACATGTTACAGCTGGTTAATATGTTAATATGTTACAGCTGGTTAATATGTTAATATGTTACAGCTGGTTAATATGTTAATATGTTACAGCTGGTTAACATGTTACAGCTGGTTAATATGTTAACATGTTACAGCTGGTTAATATGTTAATATGTTACAGCTGGTTAACATGTTACAGCTGGTTAACATGTTACAGATGGTTAATATGTTACAGCTGGTTAATATGTTACAGCTGGTTAATATGTTACAGCTGGTTAATATGTTAACATGTTAATATGTTACAGCTGGTTAATATGTTACAGCTGGTTAATATGTTACAGCTGGTTAATATGTTAACATGTTACAGCTGGTTAATATGTTACAGCTGGTTAATATGTTACAGCTGGTTAACATGTTACAGATGGTTAATATGTTACAGCTGGTTAATATGTTACAGCCGGTTAATATGTTAATATATTACAGCTGGTTAATATGTTACAGCTGGTTAATATGTTACAGCTGGTTAACATGTTACAGCTGGTTAATATGTTACAGCTGGTTAATATGTTACCGCTGGTTAATATGTTACAGCTGGTTAATATGTTACAGCTGGTTAACATGTTACAGCTGGTTAATATGTTACAGCTGGTTAATATGTTACAGCTGGTTAATATGTTACAGCTGGTTAACATGTTACAGCTGGTTAATATGTTACAGCTGGTTAATATGTTACAGATGGTTAATATGTTACAGCTGGTTAATATGTTAATATGTTACAGCTGGTTAACATGTTACAGCTGGTTAATATGTTACAGCTGGTTAATATGTTACAGATGGTTAATATGTTACAGCTGGTTAATATGTTACAGCTGGTTAACATGTTACAGATGGTTAATATGTTACAGCTGGTTAATATGTTACAGCTGGTTAATATGTTACAGCTGGTTAACATGTTACAGCTGGTTAACATGTTACAGCTGGTTAACATGTTACAGCTGGTTAACATGTTACAGCTGGTTAATATGTTAATATGTTACAGCTGGTTAATATGTTAACATGTTACACCTGGTTAATATGTTACAGCTGGTTAATATGTTACAGCTGGTTAAAAAGTTACAGCTGGTTAATATGTTACAGCTGGTTAATATGTTAACATGTTACAGCTGGTTAATATGTTACAGCTGGTTAATATGTTAATATGTTACAGCTGGTTAATATGTTACAGCTGGTTAATATGTTACAGCTGGTTAATATGTTACAGCTGGTTAATATGTTAACATGTTACAGCTGGTTAATATGTTACAGCTGGTTAATATGTTACAGCTGGTTAAAAAGTTACAGCTGGTTAATATGTTACAGCTGGTTAATATGTTACAGCTGGTTAATATGTTACAGCTGGTTAACATGTTACAGCTGGTTAATATGTTACAGCTGGTTAATATGTTAACATGTTACAGCTGGTTAATATGTTACAGCTGGTTAATATGTTACAGCTGGTTAAAAAGTTACAGCTGGTTAATATGTTACAGCTGGTTAATATGTTACAGCTGGTTAATATGTTACCGCTGGTTAATATGTTACCGCTGGTTAATATGTTACAGCTGGTTAACATGTTACAGCTGGTTAATATGTTACAGCTGGTTAACATGTTACAGCTGGTTAATATGTTAACATGTTACAGCTGGTTAATATGTTACAGCTGGTTAATATGTTAACATGTTACAGCTGGTTAATATGTTACCGCTGGTTAATATGTTACCGCTGGTTAATATGTTACAGCTGGTTAACATGTTACAGCTGGTTAATATGTTAACATGTTACAGCTGGTTAATATGTTAACATGTTACAGCTGGTTAATATGTTACCGCTGGTTAATATGTTACCGCTGGTTAATATGTTACAGCTGGTTAACATGTTACAGCTGGTTAATATGTTACAGATGGTTAATATGTTAACATGTTACAGCTGGTTAATATGTTACAGCTGGTTAATATGTTACAGCTGGTTAACATGTTACAGATGGTTAATATGTTACAGCTGGTTAATATGTTAATATGTTACAGCTGGTTAATATGTTAACATGTTAATATGTTACAGCTGGTTAACATGTTACAGCTGGTTAATATGTTACAGCTGGTTAATATGTTACAGATGGTTAATATGTTAATATGTTACAGCTGGTTAATATGTTAACATGTTAATATGTTACAGCTGGTTAATATGTTACAGCTGGTTAATATGTTACAGCTGGTTAACATGTTACAGCTGGTTAATATGTTAATATGTTACAGCTGGTTAATATGTTAACATGTTACAGCTGGTTAATATGTTACAGCTGGTTAATATGTTACAGCTGGTTAATATGTTAACATGTTACAGCTGGTTAACATGTTACAGCTGGTTAACATGTTACAGCTGGTTAATATGTTACAGCTGGTTAATATGTTACAGCTGGTTAACATGTTACAGCTGGTTAATATGTTGCAGCTGGTTAATATGTTACAGCTGGTTAACATGTTACAGCTGGTTAATATGTTAATATGTTACAGCTGGTTAATATGTTACAGCTGGTTAATATGTTAATATGTTACAGCTGGTTAATATGTTAATATGTTACAGATGGTTAATATGTTACAGCTGGTTAATATGTTAATATGTTACAGCTGGTTAATATGTTACAGCTGGTTAATATGTTAATATGTTACAGCTGGTTAATATGTTAATATGTTACAGATGGTTAATATGTTACAGCTGGTTAATATGTAACAGCTGGTTAATATGTTACAGCTGGTTAACATGTTACAGCTGGTTAATATGTTACAGCTGGTTAATATGTTAATATGTTAATATGTTACAGCTGGTTAACATGTTACAGCTGGTTAATATGTTAATATGTTACAGCTGGTTAATATGTTAAAATGTTAATATGTTACAGCTGGTTAACATGTTACAGCTGGTTAATATGTTAATATGTTACAGCTGGTTAACATGTTACAGCTGGTTAATATGTTAATATGTTACAGCTGGTTAATATGTTAATATGTTACAGCTGGTTAATATGTTAATATGTTACAGCTGGTTAATATGTTAATATGTTACAGCTGGTTAATATGTTAATATGTTACAGCAGGTTAATATGTTAATATGTTACAGATGGTTAATATGTTACAGCTGGTTAATATGTTACAGCAGGTTAACATGTTACAGCTGGTTAATATGTTAACATGTTACAGCTGGTTAATATGTTACAGCCAGTTAATATGTTACAGCTGGTTAACATGTTACAGCTGGTTAACATGTTACAGCTGGTTAACATGTTACAGATGGTTAATATGTTACAGCTGGTTAATATGTTAATATGTTACAGCTGGTTAACATGTTACAGCTGGTTAATATGTTACAGCTGGTTAATATGTTACAGCTGGTTAATATGTTACAGCTGGTTAACATGTTACAGCTGGTTAATATGTTACAGCAGGTTAACATGTTACAGCTGGTTAACATGTTACAGATGGTTAATATGTTACAGATGGTTAATATGTTACAGCTGGTTAATATGTTAATATGTTACAGCTGGTTAACATGTTACAGATGGTTAATATGTTACAGATGGTTAATATGTAACAGCTGGTTAATATGTTACAGATGGTTAATATGTAACAGCTGGTTAACATGTTACAGATGGTTAATATGTTACAGATGGTTAACATGTTACAGCTGGTTAACATGTTACAGCTGGTTAACATGTTACCGCTGGTTAATATGTTACAGATGGTTAACATGTTACAGCTGGTTCATGAAAATAACGGAAGACGATTAACTATTTTGTTTTCTCGACTGTGTACCTTGTTTTCAGAATTGTACAGATGCAGGATCTTAATTTGAGCATCATATTTACCCAAATTGAAAGAAAATCCACGCTAATACTTGGTTATACTAAACAATATTTAACTTTTCTTTTAGTCTAATGTTGGCCAGCTAGTAGCTTAACGTCCGATCAAGCAACACGATGGACTAAACGATCAAATCCTGTTTGCTGGAAGTATTCTTTTGCTACAACAATACTGGTCAAATTAAGATCCGACATCTGTAGGAATCCCAAAGAACAGCTACCCTTTTGTGAAAGGTTAAATGATGGGGGTTCAGGCTCTGCAGCTGGACTTGAGCTGTGTCGCCCGCCTTCTGTGCCTTTGTGCCTTCGTGTCCCGTAATCGTCCATCGTGTAGCTTCCCGTTTTGCCACGGGGTGTGGAGGGTCGCGCAGCGTGTCACCACTTCGTCAGGACATGCCCCGTGGGCACACTGTTACAACGTTAATACAGCTATCACTAGCACGTTGCGGAGGATTCGTTATTTATTAATTGACTCATCAAGACTAAAAGGTTTGTTGCCAGAAGTCAAGCACCGAGCGCAAGACAGATTTCCCCAGTGTGTTGTGAAGAGAGAGAGAGAGAGAGAGAGAGCGTGTGTGTGTGTGTGTGTGTGTGTGCGTGCGTGCGTGCGTGTGAATGGCGGTGTGAATGTGGAGGACTGACACTGCAGGGAAAAGCAATTTATACAAGTGAGGATCAGAGAGTCAACTGTCCTACTCCACTGAGAGAGCTCTGTGGGAAAAGTTACTCTGTGTCATTTACCTTTACCTGTATTTACCTGTATTCCTCTGTTCCGATCTGCCAAAAAACCTTATGATCCTCTATCGGGTTTTACCTTGAGGAGAAGCATGTAGCTGAACAACTAAAATGGACCTGCCGCCTCCTTTTACCCCACGAGGGAGGAAACTGAAGCTTTAATTCAAGTTGAAGCATATTTGATTCCCTTGTGTTCATTCGATATGGCGTAGGGGGAGATACTTTTCTCAAAATCACAACTTTGTCTTTTTTAATGAAAAAAGTCTTTATGCTCCATCTTGTCTCTCAGTCGTAAATAACAAAATAACAGGAAGTAAAGTAACAAACCAGGTTTGTTGTTGGTACTCCGAGGTCCCTTTCACGTATCCCTTTACGATGTGGATCGTGGAGCGCTTGGTACCCTGACCAAATAAAATAAAATAAAATCAAATGTATTTATATAGCCCTTCGTACATCAGCTGATATCTCAAAGATAAATCATAAATACTGGAGGCTGAGACCTGACCTGCTCTTTGTGAAATACAAAACCAACCCTGTCGGAAATAAACCATGGACCTGAGAAACGGGTCAAAGAACCAGGACCAGAGAACAAAGTGTTGTGGGGTGGCAGCGATCTGTGATCTGACGGAGACACAGTGTCATACTGTAGAAACTGTGTGGCTGTGAAGGTGACAGTGTCATACTGTAGAAACTGTGTGGCTGTGATGGTGACACAGTGGCATACTGTAGAAACTGTGTAGAGAGACCTGTTACACTCCCCCGTTACAGAACATGTTATCCAGCTACACTCCCCCGTTACAGAACATGTTATCCAGCTAGACTCCCTCGTTACAGAACATGTTATCCAGCTAGACTCCCCCATTACAGAACATGTTATCCAGTTAGACTCCCCCGTTACAGAACATGTTATCCAGTTACACTCCCCCGTTACAGAACATGTTATCCAGTTAGACTCCCCCGTTACAGAACATGTTATCCAGTTAGACTCCCCCGTTACAGAACCTGTTATCCAGCTAGACTCCCCCGTTACAGGACCTGTTAGACTCCCCCGTGACAGAACATGTTATCTATCTAGACTCCCCCATTACAGAACCTGTTATCCAGCTAGACTCCCCCGTTACAGAACATGTTATCCAGCTAGACTCCCCCGTTACAGGACCTGTTAGACTCCCCCGTTACAGAACATGTTATCCAGCTAGACTCCCCCGTTACAGGACCTGTTAGACTCCCCCGTTACAGAACATGTTATCCAGTTAGACTCCCCCGTTACAGAACATGTTATCCAGTTAGACTCCCCCATTACAGAACATGTTATCCAGCTAGACTCCCCGTTACAGAACATGTTATCCAGCTAGACTCCCCCATTACAGAACATGTCATCCAGTTAGACTCCCCCATTACAGGACCTGTTAGACTCCCCCATTACAGAACATGTTATCCTGTTAGACTCCCCCATTACAGGACCTGTTAGACTCCCCCATTGCAGAACATGTTATCCAGCTAGACTCCCCCATTACAGAACATGTTATCCAGTTAGACTCCCCCATTACAGGACCTGTTAGACTCCCCCATTACAGAACATGTTATCCATTTAGACTCCCCCATTACAGAACATGTTATCCAGTTAGACTCCCCCATTACAGAACATGTTATCCAGTTAGACTCCCCCATTACAGAACATGTTATCCAGCTAGACTCCCCCATTACAGAACATGTTATCCAGCTAGACTCCCCCATTACAGAACATGTTATCCAGCTAGACTCCCCCATTACAGAACATGTTATCCAGATAGACTCCCCCATTACACAACATGTTATCCAGCTAGACTCCCCCATTACAGAACATGTTATCCAGCTAGACTCCCCCATTACAGAACATGTTATCCTGTTAGACTCCCCCATTACAGGACCTGTTAGACTCCCCCATTGCAGAACATGTTATCCAGCTAGACTCCCCCATTACAGAACATGTTATCCAGTTAGACTCCCCCATTACAGGACCTGTTAGACTCCCCCATTACAGAACATGTTATCCATTTAGACTCCCCCATTACAGAACATGTTATCCAGTTAGACTCCCCCATTACAGAACATTATCCTTGTCCTGTTCATTTTTTTTTGGGGGGGGGGGATTAACCACACCCTTCCTCTCTCTCTATTTGACCGTTGGGTTAAATTATAGGGAGACACAGAGGTAGTATTTTACATGAGATTTACCCAGAATACCATTTCCTTCCTTCACTTCCAGATTTCCCAGAGGTAACACACACCAGTGACACAGTGAATCATGCCTTTAATTCACTTCACTACCTCTAGTAGACTACACTACGAAGCTATACATCCTAAATTGAACCCTATTACCCATTTAGTGCACTACTTATGACCAGGGCACACAGGGGAAACCATCGGGCTCCTGATCAATAGTATATAGATGTTTGACGGCCGTTTTAATCGTCACATACATCACATTGCGCTGTATAGGGAATAGGGTGCTTTTTGGAAGCCAGACAGTGGATCTATAGTAGTCCAGACATGTAGGGCACACCGCACAGCAAGATAAGGCAGCTTAGCTTAAATCAGAGCAACACTTCATGTCTGGACTACAGTTTACCTTCAATCAGACCGACACTCCATGTCTGGACTACAGGGTGCTCCTGGCAATGACAAACTCACAACAACATGTTGCAGACGGACAGGTCATTATATCATTTGCAGCTACTGCTGTTGACATTAGATAGAGAAGAGCGAGAGAGAGAGGGAGGTAGAGGGAGGGTTGTTATAGGAGGAACCCTGTGGAGGAATGGAAAAGAGAGGAGGAGAGAGGGAGGAGAAGGAGGGAGAGAGAGGGAGGGTTGTTATAGGAGGAACCCTGTGGAGGAATGGAGAAGAGAGGAGGAGAGAGGGAGGAGAAGGAGGGAGAGAGAGGGAGGGTTGTTATAGGAGGAACCCTGTGGAGGAATGGAGAAGAGAGGAGGAGAGAGGGAGGAGAAGGAGGGAGAGAGAGGGAGGGTTGTTATAGGAGGAACCCTGTGGAGGAATGGAGAAGAGAGGAGGAGAGAGGGAGTAGAAGGAGGGAGAGAGAGGGAGGAGAAGGAGGGAGAGAGAGAGGAGAAGGAGGGAGAGAGAGGGAGGGTTGTTATAGGAGGAACCCTGTGGAGGAATGGAGAAGAGAGGAGGAGAGAGGGAGGAGAAGGAGGGAGAGAGGGAGGAGAAGGAGGGAGAGAGGGAGGAGAAGCAGAAGAAGAAGCAGAAGGAGAGGAAGTAGAGGAAGAAGCAGAAGGAGAGGAAGTAGAGGAAGAAGCAGAAGTAGAGGAAGAAGAAGAAGAAGCAGAAGAAGAAGAAGCAGAAGAAGAAGCAGAAGGAGCAGAGGAAGAAGCAGAAGTAGAGGAAGAAGCAGAAGTAGAGGAAGAAGCAGAAGTAGAGGAAGAAGAAGAAGAAGCAGAAGAAGAAGAAGCAGAAGAAGAAGCAGAAGGAGCAGAGGAAGAAGCAGAAGTAGAGGAAGTAGAGGAAGAAGTAGAAGAAGAAGAAAAAGCAGAACAAGAAGAAGAAGAAGCAGAATTAGAAGAGAAAGAAGAAGAAGCAGAAGGAGAAGAAGCAGAAGAAGCAGAAGAAAAAGAAGCAGAAGTAGAAGAAGAAGCAGAAGAAGAAGAATCAGAAGTAGAGGAAGAAGAAGAAGAAGCAGAAGAAGAAGAAGAAGCAGAAGAAAAAGAGTCAGAAGTAGAGGAAGAAGAAGCAGAAGAAAAAGAGGCAGAAGAAGAAGAAGCAGAATTAGAAGAAAAATAAACAGACGTAGAAGAAGAAGCGGAAGAGGAAGAAGCAGTAGTAGAAGAAGAAGAAGCGGAAGAAGAAGAACAAGAAGAAGAATAAGTAGAAGAAGAAGTAGAAGAAGAAGAAGAAGCAGAAGAAGGAGCAGAATTAGAAGAGAAAGAAGAAGAAGAAGCAGAAGAAGAAGAATCAAAAGTAGAGGAAGAAGAAGAAGAAGAAGCAGAAGAAGAAGAGGAAGAAGCAGAAGAAGAAGCAGATGAAGAAGAAGAAGCAGAAGTAGAAGAAGCAGATGAAGAAGAAGCAGAAGAAGAAGAAGACGCAGATGAAGAAGAAGCAGAAGTAGAAGAAGACGCAGATGAAGAAGAAGGAGAAGAAGAAGTAGCAGAAGTAGAAGAAGCAGAAGAAGAAGAACCAGAAGTAGAAGAAGACACAGTAGAAGAAGGAGAAGAAGAAGAAGAAGCAGAAGAAGAAGGAGGAGAAGAAGAAGCAGAAGAAGAAGGAGGAGAAGAAGAAGAAGGAGCAGAAGAAGACATAATTGTCCATGGTGTACAGGATAATTTAGTTTCATCCCTCCCATCCACCCTGTACC
The DNA here is from genome assembly GCF_002021735.2 of Oncorhynchus kisutch. NCBI lineage: Eukaryota > Metazoa > Chordata > Actinopteri > Salmoniformes > Salmonidae > Oncorhynchus > Oncorhynchus kisutch. The sequence continues at coordinate 130,527 of NW_022262631.1, read as the reverse complement.
ATGAATATTAGGATCATGACCCTGAACCGATCTATTACACAACAACAGAATATCTCTCTAATCCACGTGGATTACGCAGATTAACAATAACCCCGTCGCAGTAACCAAGTAATGAGTTTGGAGCGTAACTATGGCAACGCAGGACCAACCCGAAGCCAAAGACACTTCATAATGAGATTCAGCACGGCGCCTTCTGCCTAATAAGGGATGTACCTGTTTGTTTAGGAGTTTGTTAGTCAAAACAAACTGGAAGCTTCTGAGGAATTAAAAGGGAAACGTTTGTTTGTTCAGCTGTGACAGTGGCATTAACGCCCACCGCCTAGGCTAGTGGTAAAACCACACTGGTTGCCCAGACCCCATGGCCTCGTAGACAGGCGAACGGCAACCACAGCGGTACGGCGAAACCCTGTATTAACATTCACTAGTTATTAAACTTACAGGACGGTAACGACACCGGCCGCATCATCTGGTCCAGAGAAAACCAAACAAACAAGGGATTTAGGAATCGTTCATTTGAAATGCAGACATAAAACTGATCCTCCAAGACACCAGATCTCTGTTTGTCTTGACAACTCGTATGGTGATAATAAGAAACAACACCAACAGATCTGGGACCAGGCTAGAGGAGGAGAAGGCAAGAGAACGACTAGTGAGGAGAGAAGAAGAGGAGAAGTGAGGGAGTGAGGAAGAGAAGAGAAGTGAGGGAGTGAGGAGGAGAAGAGGAGAAGTGAGGGAGTGAGGAGGAGAAAAGGAGAGAGGAAGAGGAGAAGTGAGGGAGTGAGGAGGAGAAGAGAAGTGAAGGAAGTGAGAAGGAGAAGAGGAGAAGTGAGGGAGTGAGGAGGAGAAAAGGAGAGAGGAAGAGGAGAAGTGAGGGAGTGAGGAGGAGAAAAGGAGAGGAGAAGAGAGGGAGTGAGGAGGAGAAAAGGAGAGAGGAAGAGGAGTAGAGAGGGAGTGAGGAGGAGAAAAGGAGAGAGGAAGATGAGAAGAGAGGGAGTGAGGAGGAGAAAAGGAGAGGAGAAGAGAGGGAGTGAGGAGGAGAAAAGGAGGGAAGTAGAGAAGTGAGGGAGTGAGGAGGAGGAGAAAATGAGAGAAGAAGAGGAGAAAGGAGGGAGTAAGGAGGAGAAAAGGAGAGAAGAAGAAGAATAGGAGAAGAGAGGGAGTGAGGAGGAGAAAAGGAGAGAAGAAGAGGAGAAGAGAGGGAGTGAGGAGGAGAAAAGGAGAGAAGAAGAAGAAAAGGAGAAGAGAGGGAGCGAGGAGGAGAAAAGGAGAGACGAAGAGAAGAGAAGAAGAAGAAGATGAGGATCCAACTCTCTCTCCTCCTGTATGATAAATAACAGTTATGGTCCAACTCTCTCCTCCTGTGTGATAGATAACAGATCCAACTCTCTCTCCTCCTGTATGCTGGATAACAGTTATGATCCAACTCTCTCCTCCTGTATGATGGATAACAGTTATGATCAAACTCTCTCTCCTCCTGTATGATGGATAACAGTTATGATCCAACTCTCTCTCCTCCCGTATGATGGATAACAGATCCAACTCTCTCTCCTCCTGTATGATGGATAACAGTTATGATCCAACTCTCTCTCCTCCTGTATGATGGATAACAGTTATGATCCAACTCTCTCTCCTCCTGTGTGATAGATAACAGATCCAACTCTCTCTCCTCCTGTATAATGGATAACAGTTATGGTCCAACTCTCTCTCCTCCCGTATGATGGATAACAGATCCAACTCTCTCCTCCTGTATGCTGGATAACAGATCCAACTCTCTCTCCTCCTGTATAATGGATAACAGTTATGATCCAACTCTCTCCTCCTGTGTGATAGATAACAGATCCAACTCTCTCTCCTCCTGTATAATGGATAACAGTTATGGTCCAACTCTCTCTCCTCCCGTATGATGGATAACAGATCCAACTCTCTCCTCCTGTATGATGGATAACAGATCCAACTCTCTTATGGTTATGGTCCAACTCAAGGACATTATTCTGCATTTTAGAGCAGGGAGGGTCTGGTCGGTGATTAAATGTCATTTTCACAGGGCAAAGAACCTGTATGATGGATAACAGTTATGATCCAACTCTCTCCTCCTGTATGATGGATAACAGATCCAACTCTCCTTCCTCCTGTATGATGGATAACAGTTACGACCCAACTCTCTCCTCCTGTATGATGGATAACAGTTACGACCCAACTCTCTCCTCCTGTATGATGGACCCACCCTGCAGTTTGTGGTAGAAGTTATGGTTATGGTCCAACTCAAGGACATTATTCTGCATTTTAGAGCAGGGAGGGTCTGGTCGGTGATTAAATGTCGTTTTCACAGGGCAAAGAACTCCATCATCCACCCTGTTTGTGTGTGTGTGTGTGTGTGTGTGTGTCTGTGTCTGTGTCTGTGTGTGTGTGTGTGTGTGTGTGTGTATGTTCCATTCCACCTCCCTGCTCTAGCCAGCCCCTGGTCCTCCCAGAGCTCTGAGTCCTCCACTCCCCATCTCCTCCCTGGTCCTCCCAGAGCTCTGAGTCCTCCACTCCCCATCTCCTCCCTGGTCCTCCCAGAGCTCTGAGTCCTCCACTCCCCATCTCCTCCCTGGTCCTCCCAGAGCTCTGAGTCCTCCACTCCCCATCTCCTCCCTGGTACTCCCAGAGCTCTGAGTCCTCCACTCCCCATCTCCTCCCTGGTCCTCCCAGAGCTCTGAGTCCTCCACTCCCCATCTCCTCCCTGGTTGTACTGCCTCAGAGCTCTGAGTCCTGCACTCCCCATTTCCTCCCTCGCCCTCCCAGAGCTCTGAGTCCTCCACTCCCCATCTCTTCCCTGGTTGTACTGCCTCAGAGCTCTGAGTCCTCCACTCCCCATCTCCTCCTTGGTTGTACTGCCTCAGAGCTCTGAGTCCTCCACTCCCCATCTCCTCCCTGGTTGTACAGCCTCAGAGCTCTGAGTCCTCAACTCCCCATCTCCTCCCTGGTTGTACTGCCTCAGAGCTCTGAGTCCTCCACCCCTCATCTCCTCCCAGGTCCT